>NC_056745.1:110476262-110598762 GCF_019279795.1 Protopterus annectens
CATAATTAGGTTTAGGAACATAGAAAATAAATAACTGGAGAAAAATGCACCATATTGACACTTTTCATCAATACTGGTACTTACATCTGCAGCAGCCTAGCAGTGCAATTAGTGCCGCCTGTGTTCTTTTCTCCCCTTTAAGTACGGCTTAAGTCATAAAAGTGGGTGGTCCCATCAGCTGATGTCACTGTGATGTCACAAAATAGGTGGGGCATGGGCGGGAGAGGGGGTGGGAATGGGTGGAGTTATGTATGATGCGAGGGGCGTGACTTTAGTCCAGTTTTAGCCGCAAAGAAACCTGGCAACCCTACCTGCATTACCTTCAGTTCTGTGAGCAAACATGCGCTTTATTGACAACAAGATGGATTTTTTTAGACTTGAGATCTCCACTACAAACAAGGTGAGAAATGCCTGTCTACTAATATTTATAAAAATGTGGCTGTTTCACAAAATCATTGACAGTGCTGTAAACTTAAGAGGTTTTCACTTTGTTTAGAGCTGATAGAAACCAAGCTTTATGTGGAAAAGCTAAGGGAGTTTGGTTGTGCATCTATGTAAATGAAAATTGGTGTATGGACTGGGAAATTATATGAGTACAATGCTCTGAAAATGGAGAATTCTTGACAGTGAAATGCAGACCTTTCTATATACCCAGAGAGTTTAATGGAGTCTATATAACAGCTGTGTATATACAACCTAGTGATAATACTTCCAAAGCACTTAGCATACTGCATAGTTTCATATATGAACTGCAAAGTAAAAACCATGACTGTGCATATGTAATAGCTGGGGACTTCAATAAACTGGATCTCAGAGAGGTGCTACCCCTCTACCATCAATTTGTGAACTTTTCCACAAGGGGAACAAATAAAAACAAAGGGAGCATACAAAGCAGTGCAGCAGCCAAACTTGGGGAGCTCTGATCATATTTCAATAAGATTAATATCTGCTTCAAGCCTCTGCTGATCAGAGAAAAACCTACTGAGAAATTGATCAGGGTCTGGAAAGAAGGGGCAATGGAAAGTCTCAGAGACTGTTTTGATAATACCTGCTGGAATGACTTCAGAGAAACAGCCAATTTCAATCAGTATGTGAACATAAACAAATGCACAGACACTACAATGGCACTCTCACTGTACATTCTCTCCACCTACTAATTTAAACAAGGAAGAGGATGAGTTAGTAAATTCTCTTAAAAGTCATAACATTAGAGTCATGAAACCAGACAAAGGAGGGGGGTGGTTTTAATGTATGGCTCTGACTACGATTCATATCTACACTCTATGTTACAAGATGCAGACCAATACGAAACCGTTTCCAAGAACGAAGTGAATCTAGCAGTTTCAAAAATTAATTTTACACTAACTGATCATTTATTACAAGGAGCAATAAGTGAAAAAATATTTAATTATTTACATGTTAACAGACCTAGAACACCAGCTATTTTTGGGATCCCAAAAACACATAAGGGACTGGATCCATTAAAATTCAGACCTATTGTATCTGGAGCTGGTAGTATAATTGAACCCCTCACCAAATTTATTGATTATGTCACTAAAAACTTTGTTTCTACTTTAAGTCACATCTGTAAGGACTCATGGGATTTTCTTAAAGGAATCACACCTTCCTTGTATAGTAGAGAATTACACATGGTCACGATAGATGTTGTTGAACTATTTCCAAGTATTCCTCACAGTACTGGCTTGGAATGGTTTAATGAGGTGTTGGTTTCAGAAACAAAGTTAGGTAACAATATTACCAACTTGGTTGCAGAATTCATGGAGACAGTTTTACAGAACAACTTTATTTAATTTAATGGTGAATTCTTTAAGCAAAGAAAAGGGGTAGCTATGGGTGCTCCCTGTGCCTCCCTCTACGCCAATTTGGTATTACACAAATGGGAACAGAAATATATTTTTGCAACAGACTGGACACACTTTATCGTCCACTACAAGAGATATTTGGACGATATTTGTATTTTATGGAATGCTTCGCTAGAACAGTTTCATGAATTCTTCAAATAACTTAATTCCACTACCACTTTTTTGTCTTTCACTTGTAATATTAGTCAAAAAGAGCTACACTACTTAGATGTCTCTTTACACAAAGATGACACTAATAAGGGATTTTCCTCTAAGCTTTTCAGAAAACCTAGTTTTTCCAATTCATATCTATATTTTTCAAGTGGGCATCCTTTTCATCAAAAGAAGGGGATTGTCAAGGGACAATTTATTCGTGCTGCTAGAATGTGTAGTGACAGTTCTGATTTTTTACATGAGTTAGAATTTATGAAGGATTTATTTTTGGAAAGAGGGTACCCTGATTCCTTATTGACAAAGTTGGCTAATGAAATTATTGCCAACAGAGACATAAAATACCTTCCTTTACTAGTTGCTGGACTGTTTGTAAGTCCTGCAAGTTTTGCAAGTCGAGTTCCATCAACAGACAGTGGTCCAAAGCTGGAGAACAGTTTTATTTACACTTATTCACTTAATGCCCCTGATATAGAGAATATTATCTGGAAACACTGGCCAATACTTACACTACATGATGAACTCAAAGATCTAGTGCAGACACATCCTTTTTTTGTAAGGAAAAGGGACACTAACCTTAAACAACTATTTGAAAAGAAAGATATTTCAAGTTCTGCATCTAACAGACGCCCATTAGGCACTTTTAAATGCGGTACCTGCAAACAATGTGACGCTGTAATTAATGAAAGCAATTTATATATCCCAGCTAGGAAATTTCTTTTTAAATCTAACAGTCATTCTAATTGTGCAACAAAAGGTGTGGTATATCTAGGGGTATGTACAGTATGCACAAGTTTTTATGTCGGTAAGACAGAGAGACCTATTCGGAGGTGTATATATGAACATTTATATGATATTTCTAAGCAAAAAGAAACTAACGCCTTCTATAAACATTCAGTTTCCTGTCCCAACATGAAACTTAAATTTATAGTATTAGAACAAGTTGCACATGAACCTAGAGGTGGTGATTGGGAAACCACACTTGAGTATAGGGAACTCTTGTGGCAACTGAGACTGGACGCAGGTAAACCGCCAGGTCTTAATGACAGTATCAATATCAGTAGTGTTCTAAAGTTAAGAACTGCTCGATTATAGTTTGTAGAGTTGAATGTTTTCCACTTTTTTCATTACTACACAGTTCTTTAATCACTTATTTTTATATGAGGTCAACATATGAGATTTAATGCTAGTCTAATACTAGTTTTTTGAGATGGTCATCTATATTTAATATATATTAATTTACTTTACATTACTTAACACTATTTATTACTAAATATAACACTATTTATTAAATTACTATTTATTAAATTACATTATATTTCTTCGTATATCTGTTTTTTCTTGCCAATATGCTTTGACAGTATTAGCTTAATACAAGCATTCACACAACACGGTATATTTTAATCTGAAACATATTCATAACATTTTTAACAACAGTTTTTTAACATGCTAGTGTTGAGTGATGGTACAAGGTTTTTAACCATACAAAGTTTTAAGTCATTTGATGAACTTTTTGTCAAATTTATTGGCAGTTGAATCATTCGTTTTATTTGATGAAAAGATTTTATAAAATCTGATTTTTAAATCCATAAGGTGTGATCCTATATAAATTGTATTCATGGTAGTCTTCCATGTCTATTTTACATCGAAAGACTTTATATTTTACATTTTATATTTTGCAGTCCTTTGTGTGTATTCAAGTATATTTCTTTAATACGTGATTGAATTCACGATGCAACAATGAAGTAATTAACTAATTAATTAGTTACAGCATGTGACTTTGGCTTCAGTATATATTTGTTGAGTATTAAGCATTGTTTTTATACTTGATAAAGCTCGGTATTGCACCGAGCGAAAGCGTTTGTTTTAGTGTGGTGGCTTCTAATAAAGGATTTACTTACAGTCTTGTTTGGTGCTTCGTCCTTGGGTCGTGAATTCCTCTTTTTATGGACTTCTGATTTCACTTGCTACAATGGCATATATTTCTAAATGCATGAAGGACGTATCTACAACCAAGAAGATTACAATCAGAGCCGATCAAAAACCTTGGCTAACCAGCAGAGTGTATGAGCTTCTGAAGGCAAGGAATGAGGCATTCAGGGCCAAGGACAAGGTGGGTCTTAGTGAAGCAAGGGCTAACCTAAAAAGGGGCATGAAAGAAGCCAAGAGGGATTATGGAAGAACAGTAAAAAGTTGCTTTAAGGACATGTGGGATACCAGGAGCCTCTGGCAAGGCATTCAGCAGCTAATGGACTACAAGACCAGGTCAGTTCAATGTGATGACAGCACAGAATTTCTGGAATGGCTGAACTCATTCTATGGCAGATTTGAGGAGAAGAACAACCTGGAGGCTACAAAATTATGCACTGGTCAGAATGAGATAGTGCTCAAACTTAACCCTGGAAAAGTGAGAAGCCAGCTTAAGAAAGTGAACCCCATGAAGGCTGCAGACCCTGATAACATTCTGGGCAAAGTATTAAGAGAATGCCCAGACCAACTGTACACAATCCTTACAGATATTTTCAATACCTCCCTGGATCTTGAGATAGTGCCAGCATGCATCAAGGTAACTAATATAATCCCACTGCCCAAAAGAGCCAATCCTACTTGCTTAAATGACTACAGACCAGTGGCACTAACCTCAAATGTCATTCCATTTTGGTGTCCCTGCACCTCTCTCTTGAACATCTTGAAGACAGGAGTAACTATGTCAGGCTGTTGTTCATTGACTTTAGCTCGGCATTCAATACAGTGTTTCCAATGCACCTCATAGGCAAATCCACTAACGATGGCATCAACAAGAGCCTCTGCAACTGGATCCTTGACTTCTTGTTTGGAAGACCACAGAAGACATGTGCTGGTAACAAAACATCAGATATCATTATACTCAACACTGGTGTGCCTCAAGGGTGTGTACTTAGTCCTCTACTATTCACCATCCTTACCCATGACTGCTCTGTGAAATTTCGCAATAATCATATCATCAAACTCACAGATGGTACCACTGTAGTGGGTCTCATAAGGGATGATGAACAGAGGGAATACAGGAATGAAGTCAGCTCTCTGATCAAATGGTGTGAAAATAACAACTTGGATCTGAATGTCAACAAAACTAAAAAAATAATCATTGACTTCAGAAAAAGGCCAGTTATTCACTCACCACTTGAGATAAACAGTGAGATGGTAGAGAGAGTACCATCTACAAAGTTCCTGGGGGTACACATCTCAGAAGACCTCTGTTGGTCTGTGAACGCAGGCCAGTTAATTAATAAAGCTCACCAACACCTGAATTTCCCAAGAAGGTTCAAAAGAGCAAAGCTTTCTCTGAATGCCCTTTCCACTTTCTATAAAGGAGCTATTGAAAGTATTGGCATCTGCACCTTTATTGTGTGGTACAGAAACAGTGCTACAACAGAGAGGACGAAGCTTCAAAGAGTGGACAGGATTGGGAAGATAATGGGCACAAATCTTCCAACCATGCAAGACCTTTTTACAACAAAAAGCATAAAGACGGCATACAAAATAGAGAAACATCACATCCAGCATCTGGCTGGTTTGCTAGACTTTCATCTGGCAGGAGGCACAGCAGCATCTGCTGCAGCACCTCCAGGCTCTTGAACAGCTTCTATCCAATAGTAATGAGGCTCATAAACTCTGACATCAACCTGGATGTCTCCTAATTTGTTCATATGTTTAGGTTTATATGTATGGGTAGTTTTACCTGACTAGAAATAAATTATAACGAGTATTTTTATGTGTATTAGTTATTAGAATAGTTGTGTATATATCATATCTTATTATTTTTATACGTAATTTGCCTCTGTACTCAAGAGAAGCTGATACATGAAATTTTGTTTAGGTTGCACTTGTGCTTCCTAAATGACAATAATGTTTTGTTTGAATCTTTGTATTACAGCAGAGAAAACTCAAAAGCCCAATGACCATGCATCAAAGCTGGTACACTGTCAGACAATATCCTGTCAGTAATTGCACCCCAAATCTTCATCTCTTTCCTGGTACACAGACTGCTGGCACACTATCAGACAATACACTGTCTGTGATTGCACCCTAAAATCCATCTCTTTTCTAGTACACAGAGTGCCAGCACGTTGTCAGACAATGTACCAGCAGTGATTGCACCCTAAAAACTGCATCTCCTTCCTAGTATACAAAGTGCCAGCATATTAGCAGCCAATTCACTGGCTGTGTTTGTACCATAAAACTATATCTCTTTTCTGGTATACAGACAGCCAGCATACTCTCAGACACTACACCAGCAGTTATTGCAACCTAAAAATGCATCTCTTTCCTAGTACACAGACTGCCAGCACACTATCAGACAATACGCCAGCTGTGATTGCACCCTAAAACTGCATCTCTTTCCTGTTACACAGACTGCTGACACATTAACAGGCAATGCACTAGCAGTGATTGCACCCTAAATTTGTATCTCTTTTTTTAGCACACAGAGTGCCACTACACTATCAAACAATGCACTGGCAGCAATTCCACCCTAAAACTGCATATCTTTCTAGTACACAGATTACCTGTACACTATAATTCAATATACTAGCAGTGGTTGTACCCTAAAACTATATCTCTTTCCTAGTACTCAGAGTGGCACCACACTATCAGGCAATGCACAGGCAGCCATTGTATCCTAAAACTCCATTTCTTTCCTAGTACACAGAGTGCCAGCACACTATCACACAATCCACTGACAGTGATTACACCCTAAAAGTGTATTCCTCTTTCCTGGTGCACAGACTGCCAGCCCACTATCAGACAATGCACTAGCAGTGACTGCACCCTAAGACTGTATCGGTTTTATGGTGCACTCTCAGACAATGCATTGGCAATGATAGAGCTAGATAATTGCAACTTTTCTAATACACAACAAACACAATGTGGTGTTCCACACATACGTGTTGTTGATAAGAACAATTTTGCCAATAGCACAAATGATTACACTGAAAATCAGCTATAGTTATACATGATTAGTCTCTACAAAATGGCTATTTATAGGTTCATATATGTATACTAGGCTAACAACCACCTTAGTCTTTATAAGCTTAACCATGTGACCAAAATGTATCCCACAAGTTATTGTGACTTAGAGGTTATTCTAAAGGGTATATGTTAGCTAGGGCATGACTTGATGTGAATTTTTATTTTCCATCCACTGGTCCAGGATACATTTGAATAGAATTAGGGACATCCTTTGTTTCACATGAATGACAAATATATTCCAGAGACCTGTCCCTTCACCATGTCCTATTTATGTTGTAAGCAAAGTTTAGGTCCTTAGATGTCATAGTTCTGATACTGTTCAGTCTGTGAATATGTAAAAGGTCCATCACGGCAGAATCCAAAGATGACTTGTATGCCAGGCATGGATCATCTTTCAGCAGTCTTCAAGAAACAGAGTATAGATACAGGGCTTTAAGATGTTCTGTATAGGACATTGTGTTTATGTCTTTTATTCTTTTTTGTTAGGAACCTGTGCAGAAGTAGTAATTGCATGTGTCTGGTCAGATATATACAGAAAGTGGCATTGCACTCAATGATGAGTCTGATGAAGGTTGAATACAGTGGCATGAAGACCTTCCTGAACCTAAATGCCATGCCCTTAAATGTAAGTTGAGTGACATAGGATGACTTACTTACTAACTTAGACACAAGTTGGCCAATGTTACTATCTACATGCATCCCCATATCTCTAACTACTAGGTCTACTTTTAGGGGTGTTTTATTGGTGAGGTATTTTCCCAAAGTGACTGACTTCCCAAAAGGTAATATTATGCATTTCTTGGCACTGAATTTTAAGCCATGGCTTTGGCACCATTCATTTGTTTGCGTTAGACCTTCCCCTAATATGCTAATATCTTGGGGAGATTCTATGTCTGGTCCTAGTTTGCAATAATCTGAAAACCTGGCCAGCTGGTAGCCCTTAATGCTGGCCTTGACTTTTGATTGGTAGATGCCAAAGAAGAGCAGACCCAGCACAGGCCCCTGAGGGACTCTGCTAATAACCAGTCTCTTTGTGGAGTTGGTCTCTCCTATCCTCATCTACTGAGTCCTATCTGTGTGCCAGCTGTCTATCCAGCATATTGCATAGAGTTTATGCCTTCTTCTGTGGTTTGTTTACAATGCCCGAGTGAGGTATGCTATAAAATTCTTTAGCCAGGTCAAGGTAGGCAATATGCACCATTTTGCCTTCATCCATTGTCTTGGTGACCTTCTAAAAGAAGTCTTCCAAGTTTAGTAGGTATGACCTGCCTTTAACAAAACCAAACTGGGTATGGTCCATCCAGTGTCTAAAGATTTTCTTTGTCATTGTTAATCATTTCCATGATAATTCTTTTCATAGCTTTGCATATGAGACTAGCCAGACTAAGGGGTCTGTATCTCCTGGGATCTGTTGATAGTATACCCTTGTGCAGAGGGATGACCATTGCAGTCCTCATTTCATGTGTCACAAAGCCTATTCGGAGGCTACAGTTGACTAGTGACTCCAGTGTCCCTGACAGGTCATATTTCAGGCTATTTAAGAAGCATCATGGGATATTTTCAGAGCCCACTGAAGCTGTGTTTTTGGCCTGAGAGAGCATGGTTAGGACCTGCTCCCTATTGATAGTTAGAAGGGTTATGTGACTTGATATTTCCTGGGAGGTCACTGGGGGTGAGTGTGTTTGTATGTGTGTGGGGGGTAAAGTTGGAGCTGAATTTGTCACTAGTAGATTTGCTGTACATCCCAGCTCTGTGAATGTGGTTCCATTTGCAACCAGTTTGGCATACTGTTGTGTGCTACCTTTCAGGTTTTTGGCATAACTAAAGGAAGCCTTATGGTTGTTCTCAGCCTGGGAAGCTATCTTTACCTAAAAATTGGATTTCTTGAACTTACTTAGCCCTCTTAGTTGTCTAGTTTGATGAGAGAGTTTTTGTCTTTTTGGGTATTAATATTCCTAATTTCAGCTATAACTTATGGTAGGTACAACAGTCTCTATGCCTCCATTGGAAAGGTTGTACAGAGTTTCTAAGAACAATTCTACATAGGCTGTGGTGTTATCTGGGTTTGGAGGGGTCTGGAATTTTGATAGGTTATCTCTTACTGAAAGATAGTTTGCCTTTGAATAGTTCCTTATTGTTACATGGTTTACTGGAGTTGTGTAACTGATTTTTAATTCAAAGAAGACCACTTTGTGATCTGACCTTACCAGACAGGTCAAGACACTGGGTTCGGTGCGGTGTTCTCCCATATTTGTGAGCACCAGGTCTAATATGTTACTACCTCTATTGTGTGTGATCAAGGGTACTTGCTTTTTCAAAGTCCAGGAATCTCTGTGTCTGCAAATCTGGGGTCTTGCAGGATTCCTAGTCTATAGAGTGGTAATTACAGTCTCCCATGAGTATCGTATTTGGTTGAATGGTGAGTGTTTTCAGAAGCTCTAAGTATGAGTTATGGGTTTCGTGTGATATAGAGGGCATGCCTCTCAACTATCCAGATTTTCCCAGAATGTCCTGATTTTTGCCTCATATTTTGGTCTATTCCTTATAAAAATGTGTGGCTTTTTAGCAGATCAGTGGGGTGATATGAGGACTGAAATCACAATAATGGCATACATTTAAGTTTCAGACTTCAAATCCTTCAGAAAATATATGTTAGCACAAATCCTGTTACTCTAGCAACTTTCTAAATTTATAAGAGGAATATTTAAAATCTGTCCCTATTTTTGGGCCTTTCTCCCCCCCATTTTGTCAAGCTTTGTCCAGATTTCTTGCACTGAGAAGTTGGGAGGTATGATAGAGGGTGACCTATCGCCTGCTAGGATATAGTATAGGATTTTATCTACGTTAATCTGTACATGGTAAAACTGTAGCATGTCATCCTATGTGGTGTGGAATGTCACACCTCTAGCAGCCTACACACATCTTGCATCCTAGACCATTTTCTGAAAAATCAACTGAAAAGAATAAGATAAACAATTGGATATATTTTTGAATAATAAAAGCTAATAAATCTGTACTAATAGCAATTATTATCAGTAAGGAGTATTCTATACAGTGATAATAGTTCATTCACAGTCTTGCTTTAAATATAGTAATATATAGTAATGCATACAAGCCCAAAATTATATTTTTTTGCTAAATGTTCACAAATTGTCATATGTTGGAATCTATTATTATTGGAACATTTTTGTTCAACAAATATAAGCTTTCATGAGACAACAAGAAATTCCTCTATGAAGGCATTTTTTGAGATATGCTTAATTATATAATTAGTATTATAAATAACACTGAGTATCTCTTAAGATGTCCAACCTGTAGTGCATGATAGTTTTCTTCAACAACATCTAAGGCTTCACCTGATGCAATGCAACAGTTTGTAAGACATTTGTTTTTTGAAGTATTACGTGCATACAGAACTATTGTTTATTTTTACAATCACTAACAAACAACTAGCAATATCTATAGCACAGTGTGAGTTAAATGGACACTGACAATTAATGTTCCTGCCTTCTACCATAGCATATGACATTGTTCCCCTCAATAACATGTAGGGCTGTCAGTTATAAATCTATGAACATAAATATGAAAATATGAATAATAAGTGAAAAACAATTACTTATTACTGTACAGCAGTACATCCTACATTAACAATCTTTACTTTATTTATTTAACATCTGTTTACCGGGAAAGTCTGACTTGGACAGAACCTATTTTCAGCAGATGCCCAGGGAGAAATCCTCCAGATGCATGTCTTTCAAATGTGGGAGGAAACCAGAGCACCTGGAGGAAACCCACGTGAACACAGGGAGGACATGCAAACTCTACATAGAAAGCACCCCACCAAGAATCAAACTGGAGAACCTCTTGCTGTGAGGCAACAATGCTAACTGCTGCACCACTGTGCCCAGTATCATTTTGTAAATAAATCCTTGCGCTTTCTAATACTGATTATTATTAGCTGGCAAGTTATTTAATTAACAAAGTCAGACTCAAAAAAGGTCTGGACTCCATAAGGAGCTATGGGTATGAACTGGAAGAATACATAAAAGCTGCTATAGGCTTGAATGAGATAACCAACCTAGAAGTATGGTTGTTATTGATGTAGATTGAGACCCCTCCACCTTTAGTCTCTGTCTGTGCAGTTGCTGGTCTAAATGTTTGGAAAGAACAGAAACCTTGCACTGCCAAGGTACTCTCTGTGGCTTTAAACCATATCTCGATAACGACACAGATGTCATTCTCCAAGATGAGGAAAGCTTGGAAGGAGTGGAACTTCTTGTTTAAACTCCTCGCATTGAGTAGTAACGCAGTTAAATTCCCATATGTTGGTTTGTTTTGCTGTGTTGGAAGATTTGTCAATATGGCATTGCCTAAAACAGGCTCTATGCGGAGGACAATGTTTTAGTAAATATTCAAAAATCTAAAGGGATAGGTGTAGACAATCCTTGGCAAAGCAATGCGGTTTGCTAACCATATCCTCCCACGCTGATGAATTTTGTATCCCCTTAAAATGACACCAGAAACTAAGCCAGTTATTGAAGTCAATCATCTTTTGTTAGTATTGTTGCATTATCCTTAGTGAGAGTAGAATGCTGCTCAATGCTGGGCACATACCAGCCTGTAACACATAGTCTGGGAACCGCCTAATGTCCCTCTTCATATAATGTAGGGAGGTATGTCTCAGGTCATTTGCACCTACATGGATTAGGACTGAGTCATACTGGTACCTGTGCTGCAATGACCTGAGTGCTTGCATAACATGGTGGATCCTGGGTCCTAATAAATAACTGGCCATTATTTTCTTTTTGTCCAGCCTGTTGAATGGGGCATGAGTATATCGAACAATGGACTCCTCTATGACTAGAGTTCTGAGTAGTGTGTTGGTTATGGGCTTTTTAGTTGAGGGTCCACTGGTTACGGCTGTATGTGTAGTGTTAAGTGTTGCTTTTGTTGAGTGTTTTTTTTTTTTGGTTTGCTGAAGATAGGTTTTGCAGGTGGAGTGTCTGAGGTCTTTGAGGTTTGGAAAGACTTCATTTAAGTACCTCAACATAAGTTGGTCTATGTGTGAGGTGCATACTATGTGTGGTGGATGTAGCATTTGGAGTTGTGACAACCTGTTTTTTTTAATTGAGTGCTTGTATATGAGTACTTTGACTCTAATGATATTGTGTATATACATCTCTTGCATACTGTAACTTTTTCTTTAAGGATTAAATGGTTGTCAGTGAACAGGAGACAACTGTTGCATTGTCTCAAGATACTCATGCCAACCAAACTGGCTGCAGAGTATTTGGGAAGGTGCATATCCATGACGCCAGGTCCTTTTGATAGGTGAGCTACAAGGGTGTGATACATGGGGGGATGGTAAGAAAGAGGGCACCTAAGGGTGCTTTTGGGACAAAGTACTAGGCCAGACACCATAATGCTAAATTTAAGGCACAGTGCTCCTCAACAAGCAAACTAGTTTCTCTGTACTTCTGAATGCACAAAATAGTTTCTCTACAATCACCACGTTAGTGGGTACAGTTTCAGAGGTAGCTCTGCAGGAAGATTTTACTTTCTAGGTGTCTGCTACTATACTAGGCACTGTTAACTGCCACTGTACAATGAGCATCTATGTGCTAACGTGCTAATTTTATATAGGCACTTAAACCACTTAAAGCCTTCCTGTGTGATCCCCAGCTCAGGCAGACCAGGCCACATTCTACTCCCACTAGAAAAGCAGGCTGGTGAAAAGAGAGCTCTTTACATTGATAAAGAGCAGAAAAGTACAACAAATAATTTTAAAATATAGCAACAGCACTCTTAAACATCTTATAGAAGTACAAAATATCAACATAAAGTACTTATCTTTGCTAGGATTATACTAGAGACAAGCCAAGTGTTTGTGAGCTCTGTGGAACTGAGCCAAGAACTGTGCAAATACACCAAATTTTTACAGATAGAGAGAAGTGATTAAACAACGTAAGTAGCTCTCTGACCAATAAAGCAGACTTACTTAAAGCCTTCCTGTACAATCCTCAGCTCAGACAGAACAGGCCACGTTTTACTGCCACTAGTAAAGCAGTCCTAAGGCTTCTTAATGTAATACAGTTATCCCAAAGTGAATTCAAACAGGACAATCAAACAAATTAGCTAGAAATAACAGTTTCTAAAATGACTCACTGCAGACAAACAAGCATCAAGGTCAATGAAAAGCAAGGTCCATTACAGTGGTAAAATGCAGAAAAATATAAAAAACATAATTTGGAAATACAGCAGAAGTATTCTTAAATATCTTGTAAAAGTGCAAAAAGTCAGTTGACAATAGTTGTCATTGCCAAGATTATACTAGCCAAGTGTGTGTGAGCTCTGCAAAAACTAAATTTATAAATGAATCTATGTGTGTGTGTGTGTGTGTGTGTGTGTGTGTGTGTGTGTGTGTGTGTGTGTGTGTGCGTGTGTGCGTGCGTGTGTGTGAGTGCGAAGTAACATTAAATTAAAATTAACCTTATAAAATGCAACTTCCAAATCAAATATTTTACACGTATTCAAAACAATACTGAAAATTAAACAATTTAGTCTTTTTTTAATTCTAGAAAAGTCTATGGGGGAATTCAATAAAGCCTACACGGACTTATTTTCCATGTAGGCATAGTGGCATGGTGCATACATGGAAGTAAGCAGATGTGCAATCCAGTAAATGGAGCTGAGGGGCATGCACAAGTGTGCAACACGGAGGTGTCTGTGGCGTGCAAATCACCTCATCCTCATAAGCAGATGAAACGCATGCAAATGAGGGTGGTGGAGTGATCCAGCAAGTAGATAGGCAGTCCTGCAGACCCCGTGTTGGTGGTCCGTAATGTACATGGAAAAATTCCATGTACAGGATGTCAAAATGACAGCAGGGCCTGTAAAAGTGTACTTAGAGTGTCAGAAATAGCATAGTGGACACAGATATGTGCAAAACTATCCACTGTGTGTCCAAAGCCGTAAGGAAAATAATGTAAAATAATTTTTATTTTTAATACCCTTGGTGTGTTTGCATGATGCACCTCAGTGCACAAACATGCCTTTATGGAAAAAAAATATAAAAAGAGTGTAAAAACCAGAATTTGTGAGTTTGTAACAGTAATGCATTATAGGACCCTGTGTGGAGTATGTATAATGTTACACAGCTGTTGTTGTTAATGATGCAGGGCCTGGAACCGTGTAGTTTCCAGGTTCTGTACACTGATCTGTATGCAAATGAGCTGGGGTTACTTTATAGCTCAAATGGATACCTGTGGCCACAGATCCCATCTGTGTAGGCACAGAAACATGTTGGTGTCCACTGAACAGGTAGCTGACATCAAAGGGGGTGTGTCCCAGTGCCTGTAAGCTCATTGGCGCTCAGTGGCACGCTGCTGAGCTGAGCAGAGGGGTGTATACACTGACTGCTAAGACATGTTTACCTCTGAGGCACGTGTTTCATCATGTTTGCTCATGTTTGCATGGCACACCACTGTGCTGAGCATGAGCTTCCATGCTTCCATAGGGGTTTGTCTATGGACTGCTAAGCTCTGTTTATCTTTGTGGCATGTGTTTGTGCAGCACGCCACAGTGCTCAGCAAGGAAGGATGTCAAAAAACAAAAAATTGGCTGAGAAAGCCAATGACATATAAATTACTGATGAGGCCTGTTTCACTTAAACTAGGCTTATTAAAATGCTTTAATGATGTACATGGCAGGTGTAATGCATCATCGGTAGCCAGTCATACAGGCTACACCTACAGCAGAGCACTATAAAGTATGCATACACCCAACAAGCTGATTTTCCCCATATTCTGCACCATTGGAGTACAGACTTGAGAATTTTAACTGAGAGAATGTTAGGGGCTGCTTCAGGTCTGCTACATATGTATGTGCTAGATGCTGAGGTCAATGCAGCTGCTGATGATGCTGGCCATAGGCCTAGACTGAGAAGGAGAAGAATGTTCAGGCCCAGGGTAACCTACCAGGAGCTACATGAGCTGGAGATTGTAGGGAGCTACAGGGTGGACAGGGACATACTACAAGAACTCACTGAGGTCTGCTGACCTCAACTCAGGCCCAAAGCCAACAGAGAGAAACCCATCCCAGTGGAAACAAAGGTTTGTGTAGCCCTTAGGATACTAGCTACAGGTAGTTTCCAAAGACCAACTGGGGACATGATGGAGGTCTCACAGGCATCTGCTTCCAGGGTACTCCACCAGTTCCTGGATGCCATGCTACCATATTTCAGTGAGCACATTTATTTCACCCACACCCCTGAGGAGAGGGCCAGCAGTATGTAACATTTCTACCATGTAGCACACTATCCTGGGGTACTGGGTGCCATAGATTACACCCATGTATAAATCAAGGCACCACCCAGTGAGGAGGGTAGACTCTAAGTCAACCGCAACAGGTACCATTCCATCAACTGGCAGGTCATTTGCAATGCCCAGGGCATTACCCTGCATGTGTGTGTTCGCAACCCTGACAGTTATCATGACTCCCATATCTAGCATGCATTACAGCTGTATTAGATGTTTGCTAGAGGGGACATCACACACGGTCATTTACTGGGGGATGCTGGCTATGCACTGGAACTGTGGATGATGGCACCTATCAGAAATGCACACCCACCTACCAAAGAATGCCATAATGAGGCACAAGCACAAACTAGGAGCATCATAGTGCATGTGTTTGGGCTGTTGAGGTCACAGTTCCAGTGCCTCAATATATCTGGTGGAGCCCTGCAGTACTCTCCAGCCACATGTGCACAGATGTTCACAGTATGTGCCATGCTACACAATATGATCCTATGGAAACAGCTGCAGCAGGATCAGGAAAGGGAAGGGATACACAGCCCCTCACCAGTGCCTAGGTCACCACAGCCACACTCACAGGGGGACTTGGAAGAAGAACCACCTGAGGCTGTCCCTGTAGGCAGATGTAGATGCCCAATATGCCCTGGCCTTGGCCAAGAAACAATGCATAGCACATGCACTGACAACCTAGGGCCCTAGGGACTGACACCTTACTCTGACTCATATACATGTTAGTAAAAATGATGCCAACCAGACCGCAAAACCTGCAACTCAGCATGTATTGGCTGTGGACTGCATGCATCAGACAGAGATAGCCCCGAACTACAGGCTTGTCAACTGCTGCATTTGCAAGGTAAGTCATTCTCCTATACACCACTTGTAATGGGTACTACAGTATGGTAGCATATGTATGGACCTGCTGCATGTATGCAAAGAAATATAGTGGGCTATATATAGTGTGCTACTGGGCTACTTACAGAAATCTATATAGGGCTACTGGGCTACTTGTACAGATCTAACAGCCACTTGGGACAACAGGTGCTCTGTTCACTAGTATGTGCCCCATAATATGCACTAGGCCACATGGCTGGAAACTCCACGACATTATGCAAGGGAGATGCCCAAGAGTAGGGTCACAGGACAGTCGCATGACTGTCTATGCCAGCAGACCATGGGCTGGTCGTTTCCTACCCGAAACACATCAGTGTTCCCATACAACTGCTGTAATAGTAAGTCTGCAATTATATACAAGCAGACCAGACAATTCATGTATGTTTTTAATAGTATGAGGAATGAAACCACTCTGTCTGATGGCTGTTGTGGCTTACTGGGCCAGGGACAGTAGCATGGGCAATGGTGTTGATGGTTCAAATCTGGCAGCATCCAACATTTTTTGCATGTGAGGTACTCATATGGTTGTATTCCCACAGACTGTCATAACCTCTCAATCTGTTATTTTAACAAACCTGGACAAAGTCAGAGTGAATAATGAATGGGGGGACTGAGGGCCATACCTACAGACATACATTATAAATGCTCTGAGTAGCTAGCAGGTGGCTAGTGTAACAGCAGGCTGCAACAGGTCAGATTAGCTGCAGAACGTAAAGGCCATCACTGAAATGTGTCGGTAGTTAGAACAGTTCAGTGACTGCTGTTTATAGTATAGTACCAGAAAACCACAAATGTATAATGAACAAAGCAGACATATGGGGCAAAATGCTGGACATTCTGCAAACACATGTACAGGGAGAGGTATGCAGAATGTCACCCTGTGTGTGTGGTCTTACATCATGTACCCAAGTCACATCACACCTCTCAACCTCTTAGAGCAGGGAATCTGGACAAAGCCATGAATAAAAGTGAGACCAAGGCCCACAAATTGGGACATGTTTTAAATATTTGCTCTTACAAATGCAGAATGTCAGTAAAATAAGTCTTGCTTTAGCATGAATCTCCTAATGTGTATGAAGTCTGAAACTTAAATGTCTGCCATTATTTATTGACTGCAATCATATGAAACACTTTATGAATTTGTGAATTATTTAGAAAATAGTCATTCATATTTTAGATTTACTATGCATTCTTCTACAGAATGCATTGATTTTTAGACACTACGTCAGTGTTTAGAGAAAATGGGCTTGTTGACTCATTAATGTTTAGGAAGAGCTGTAGAAGAAATAGTTTTCTTTTAAGACGGAGCATGCAACCTAAGAACATTTTTAATAATGTTTTAAAAGGATAGTTTCTACGTAACTCACGTTTACATACGAAGGAGAGTGACTTTTTACAGGCTAATGATACTCTTGTTCATGACTTTGTTGAAAGGGGCTACAAGTTAACTGATGTGATTAATAAGTCACAAGTTAGCTTGAGAGAGAACATAGGTAAACCCTATTTGAACAAAAGCAATTCTATAACATCGCGTCATGTTGTAAATAGACCTAAATGTGTTTTTTCCCTGAAGTATAAAGAATATATATTCTGTTTGTGATGTTATAAAGCAGAATTGGTCGATTCTGCATTCAGATGAAAAGGTTCATGAAGTAGTGGGGGATTCACCTGAGTTTGTATATAGGAATAATCTAACATTGAAAAGACAGCTCTACTATAAACCCTTTAGGAGGAACAAGGAAGCACCAAGTAAGATGGCTACGTTCCCCTGTAAATCATGTAAAGCCTGTAGCTCTATGTCTAGTAATATCTTTATATATCCAACCACTAATCAAACTTATGTCTTTATGTTTTATGCTGACTGTAAATCCACTAATCTAGTTTATTTGGCACAATGCACAGCCTGTGAGTCATTTTATATAGGCAAAACCAATAAAAAATTGAAAGAGAGTTTTTTGCAGCATTTAGGGGGGTATAAGAAGGAAGAATATACTTAATGCCCTATATAAACATATCAGTAATCATGTAGGGCATTCATTTAAGTTTACAGTTGTGGAAATTTTAAGAGATGATTTAAGAGGTGGTGATATCATCAAACAGAGTTGATGGAAATGAAGTGGATAGCTAACTTACAAACACATAGAATGCCTGGGTTAAATTTTACTATTCCTTTAAAACCTGCCCTGAATGCAAAATCTTTACATCATTAATTGTTACTCTTGTTTGATTGGTTTATTGCCTTTTAAAAGCTTGAGTTTTTTACTTTGTTTTAGTAGGATCTGATGAAGCACTAGTTGTGAAAGTACTTGTCCTGGTTTTATTGTTTATTAAAGATTTTTGCTTTTACAATTTTTGGGTGTTATTTATGCTTGCAGCCTTGGTGGTCGGGCTATTTTATTTCTTAGTGATTTTCGTGGTTACAGATCAACCTTTAGTGATTAGTATTATTTAAATTTTATTAGTTCTATTCACTCCAATCTTCACTGATTTGCCAATAATTTGCCAGAAACCATAATGTTATGTAAAACAAACCAAACATATGAGGCAAAATTCTGGACAGTCTGTGAAGCTCTGTAGAGTTGTGAAGTATGACTCACATATTAAGGTCAACAAACAGCCAGGGAATGCCTTGGACAATATCAGGTAAGTGCAGTACTGTGGTAACAGGTGCAGCAGCCAATGGCCTGCAGTGCACATATTCCTGGACTGGAGTAAAGGTAGCTCTGGCCTGGAGTCACCTTGTAAGTACTGACAGTCACACTGGGCTTGATCCTACACTTAGCTAACTTGAGCCCAAGTCTTTTGCCTCTACTGCCCAAAGAACTGCTATGTGGAAATATGTCTGTACATACATACAGCTATGTATACCTATCTGTCTCTCCCTATCTCCCTCATGCTTGATGTGTGTATGTATCAGTATGTGGCACACGCACAAACACACACACACACATATATATATATATATATATATATATATATATATATATATATATATATAGCTATACACACTCAACAACATTTAAGAACACATCCCTGTTACACACATTTATATAGATATGGGTGGGGAAGTATAAATGTCCCCACATACCTCATAATGCTGGGGTTATCTGCACTTACACATCACAACAGTTGTCTGATGAAACCAGACCAAGGCTGCAACAGTACATAATCCACTTACCCACAGACCCCTGTGCCTGTGGACTGTCACCCTGTAGACAGAATCAGGTATGCAGGTAGTGTAATGTACAAGGGATGCAGCACATGCCTTGAAGAGGCCATATTGCCCCTGCCACGTGTCCGCCTATCAAACTGCAAAGAGCCACATATGGCCAGACTGGTAAATGTACACACATAGCAGGGATATTACCAGGTATCCCACCCCCTAGGACACTAGATACAATAACAGTACCAAGCAGTATCACTCTGCAGGCCACACATGCTGTCTAACACAAGGCCATTTTGTGTACTCCACAAGTACTGTGCCTGCATCAACATATATAACAGACATAACCTATGGCATGTGCAATAAGTACTGTGAGCTGTAGTGTGTAATATTAGATAGGTAGGGGTTCTAATCTCACATCATCCAACTGTGTGTGTGTGTGTGTGTGTGTGTGTGTGTGTGTGTGTGTGTGTGTGTGTGTGTGTGTGTGTGTGTGTGTGTGTGTGTGTGTGTGTGTGTATCCCCTCACAGTGCTACGAACATACCCACATGGGCTGTCTCTGTGCAATGGCGTGCATTTTGTGGCCCTGTGACTGGCTGCTGGCCTCTAAATTCCATCATCTACAAGGCCCACTGATATCAACCACCTTAAGAGCACTGGCTGACAACCTAATAATGGATAAACTCCATGGCACATATGATAAGTACTACAAGCTATAGTGTGTATTTTTAGATATGTAGGGGTTCTAATCTCACATCATGTAACTGTGTATGTGTGTGTGTGTGGGGGGGGGTATCAATAGGTTTCCTCACAGTACAATGGACATACCCACATGAGTTATCTCCATGCAATGGTATGCATTTTTTGGCCTTGTGACTGGCTGCTGGCCTCTAAATTCCATCCTCTACAAAGCCTGCTGATGTCATCCACCTTATAAGCACTTTCTGACAGTCAAATATCAGATAAACTCCATGGTGCATACAATAAGTACTGCACACTGTACTGTGTCACAGTAGATAGGTAGGGGTTCTAATCTCACACCATCCACCTTCTGTGTGTGTATGCACATATATCCCCTTTCAACACTACATACATGCTCATCTGGCTTATCTCTGTGCAATGGTTATGCATTTTAAGGCCTTGTGACTAGCTGATGGCCTTAGCATTGGCCTCCTTTACAAGACCTGCTGATGTCATCCACCTTAAAAGTGTTGGCTGACACTCTGATATCAGATAAAAGCTGTGGTGCATGCGATAAGTACTGTAAGCTATAGTATGCATTACTAGATTGGTAGGGAGTCTAATCTCACAGCATTCAACTTGTGTGTACAAATATATCCCCCTGCAGCATGAGAGACATGCCCATCTGGCCTATCTCTGTGCAATGGTTATGCATTTTATGGCCCTGTGACTAGCCACTGGCCAAAAATTGCCCTTATCTACATAAGCATAATTGATGTCCACCATCATCTAGATTTGTACGTGCAGAATTCCCAGATGGCACATATCAAGTGTAGCAGACCATGTCAGTGTATGAAAGCATGATGATGCTAACTGTTCCCAATGTCCCTGACACACTGTTCTACACATATGCACCTAGACAGCCATGCACGTATACTGGTATACTTTGCTGATGTCATATTTCTACTGTGCTGCCTTGCCATCCTGTGCCACTGTATTGCCACCATGTGTCCATAGTTTAACAGCTCAGACTCCTGGGACAAAAATACCTGTCATTCTGTAACACTACTGCCAGTATACCATCAGGCAACAAAGATACACAAAGATTTATGTGCAGTCATGACACATGCCAGCATACAGTACCTGTCATGGCCCACAACAACTGCCATGGCATAACACTACTGCACTACACAAACACATATAAAGTAATATAGTCACCCTGTGCATCAGACACATATTTTCAGGCCCCTGCATCGATGGCATGGATGGCAGGGATGTGGCACAGGTATCATCCCATGTACAGGGTATGATGTGGGGGTGCCAGAGGCCTAGGCTGTGACAAACAGCTGAAATCATGTGTGCGAGTTAAGAAGGGGCTCTGTTTAGATGGGCCATGGAGGGGTGCCGTGTGTGTCTGTTGATGACCTGCATGTGACACTGGTGTTGGAGTCTGTGCATGTACACAGTCAAGCCCAGTGTGAGCCATACACATGTGTATGGTGGAAAGCTGTGGACCATACATGTTAGAGTGGACAGTTCACTGTCTCAGGCCATGAACATGGGAACTGGCTCCACCAGGAGTAGCACTGGCACCACCATGGCCAAGGTCAGATGCGGTGCTAGTACCTGATGGTGACTGCAGTCTGCTAGGCCCATGTCCCCAAAGGGACCACCCAGGACCATTTGACCATGACCTGCCACATTGTGTTGTGGACAGCACACTTCCCTCTGTAGCTTTGGAGGTACTGCCCCTATGGGAGCGTGAGTGTGCATGGCCACATGGACTCCTAGCAGATGGTGTTGCTGGCCTATGTCCACGTGTCCGATGCCCAACTCCAACGAGATGTTCCGGCACAGGAAACATGTGGTCTAGGCCACACACTGTCTCAGCCCACCACCTGTCCAATACATCAATGAACAGATCCAAGGTGTCACCAATGTGGTGGAGGCAGTCACAGATGTCAGACTGTGCTGCATCCATAACCCCAAGCATCCATCTGGTGTTGCATTCAGAATGTGCCTGTGCCTCCATGATGGTCCGAAACATGTAGTGAGTGGCCCTGTAATGTGACATCTATGACAGGTGGTGGATGGGCAGCAGTCCTCCTTTGAGCATCCCTGTCAATCTGCCTGTGTGAGGCCTCACCAGCTCACTGGCAATGGCCAGTGTCTATACTCACTGATGCCATAGTTGTCACACTGTCCTGTGCAATGTCATCACCCTCTGACTGTCCAATATCTGTGGCCTCTCGGGACTGGGTATGTGTGGCCATTCTGACTGTGCAGGGACAATGGGGGCAGAAGTGCAATGTCACCCTCTGAGACAGATTCAGCCCTCAACAACCCCACCTGTGCCTCACTATGGCCACCATCATCATCAGAATCCAATGAGACACTGACATCAGGTTGTGAGGGGGCCAGACACCCACCCTCCATTTACCTGTGAAAAGCAAGACAAAAGCAGTACATTAATACCTGTACTATAATGTATGGTAATCCACAAAGTTGCATACAGATGAGGACCCACAACTGCAGGACACTTGCCACATCTTTTCATCTCTGCTCCCTTGCATGACAGACAAACTCACAACAACATACTCAGACAAGTCAGGCCATTTATAACATGCACTTCAGCTATGTCCAGTTAATGTTACCAGTACAATACACCTGTCAGGTATGCAATATGACAGTGTATATGATAGAATTATGTATAACACCCAGTTCACCTGTTTTGAGAATGACATGCCAGTTGTAGTATCACTGCCTCAGGTATGTATCATCTCCCTATAGTGTTAGAACAGGCATCTTGGAGTAATTGCTTCATGTATAGCAAGCTGCGTAGTTGCTCATAACTATAAGTGCAAACATGTTAATTTTTGTACAAATCCACACCTGTGATTACCCAGTCTATGCACTGTAGTTAACTGTTTCTGACTGGAACATACAAATAGTCTACTCTGGCTAAGCACAACAGTTGTACATAGGGAAAAATGGCAGCCCTTAACTTTCTTAGGGTATATATGATCCATAAAACAATAGTATCACACTTACCAGGTACAGGATCATGGGCTTCAGCCACAACTGATGGACCTATGAAAATGTGAGGGAGAGGTATTGTAAGCATCACCAAATGCTGCAGCACTACAAGGTAATATGTGCATATATCCACATGTACAGTAGCTACTGTGATAATGGCTATATTGCTGACATTCTGAGTATGTGTGCTCAACTCAAACCCAAACCCTCCAATGCAGATAGACCTGATACCCATCTACTGGTATGTACAGCCTGTCAGAATGACTGATACAGTATTACACTGGTGAAGGTAGTAAGCTTACCTGGATGTTCTGCTTATGTGGATGCTGTAGCAGCCACCTTCAGGATGTATGGTGTGATGGATGCCTGGGAGCTGTTGGTTGATCCTAGGTTCACCAGGAATTCCTCTGTGGCCAAGAGTGGTTGTTCCATTGCAGGCCCTCCACTGGTGGCAGCATGATCCCTGGCAACAGCAGCTGCCCTTTGACATGTAGCATTCACCATATATGTGGCCCGGTGTCTGACCTGTTCATAGGTCCTGTCCTGTTGGCCAATCTGATTAATAGCCTGCACAAGGTCTGCCCACAATGCTGCCCACTGTTCATGATTGTGTTGAGCCCTGCTAAGCAAGATGTGATGGTGGTGCCTAATGCCATCCAGTATTACATCATTCTCTGCAGTTGTGAATGGTGGATGTCTCTTGTGATACATGGTTTCTGAAAGATAACAAGAGGGGAACATACCTGCCAACTGTATACATTTTCACAGAATGTCCAGATTCTTGCCTCCTATTTTGGTGTGTACCTCAAAAACTGTTTTTTTCTTTGACAAATCACCAGGATGTTTAAAGATTAAACTCACTAAATAATGGCATGCTTTTGAGTTTCAGACTTCACATCCTTCAGAAAAAGGCATGCTAACAGAAATCCTATTATTCTAGCAGTTTTTTACATTTATAAGAGCAATATTTAAAATGTGTCCCTATTTTTGGGCCTTTGTTCCCTCATTATGTCTTGCTTTGTCCAGGTTTCTTGCAGTAAGAGGTTGAGAGGTATGGAGGGGAACACATTACAGGACCATATACGTGAGTGTCCACTATGTACAGATCATCCACTGCTCCCAAACACATCATACCACACACTATGGAAATGCACTACATGTGTAGATACATCAAGATAGTAGTAATACTGAGTTATGTCCCTGTGTGCAGAGACAGGTTTTGCTATATGTCTCAACACCCATCACTGCAGTCTACTGTGGTGTGTCCACTACAGGCAAATTCCCACTAATATGTCATACGGCCACTGTCAGACAAATAGTAGTGTGCTATTACAGCAACTATATGAGGACAGTCCAGCAACACCAATGTGCCAATATGACAGAAAGCAATGCAAACCTGCTGTACTATATGTCCCCTGTAGGCAGCATACCTGTCAACTATACAGATGTTTGCAGAATGTTAAGATGTTTGCCTCATACATGTGGTCCTATTCACACAAACCTATGGATGTCTGACAAATGGTTGGCCAATCATTGATGGTTGATGTCAGAATATACAGACAGATTCTGACTTTCACATGTCATACCCCTCAGAAAACAGTTATGCTACAGTAATATGTGTTAGTCTACTTACATTCTGACATTGTACAGGCAATATATATTCTCTGTCACTGAGTTTGGCCCTTTGGTTTACCATTAATTATGGCTTTGTTCTGACTTCTTGCTGTAGGAGGTTGACAGGTATGTTAGGCATAGCTCTCAACCAAACTGGGACACATGTCATTGATGCAGGAACATAGCCAGAGTACAACAGGGACATTCAGGGACACTTTTGCAATGTTAGAACTATCTATGTGAGACATTCACAGAATGAGAGGAGGTGACATACAGTACATTGTCTGATGTTACAGGAGTATACACCCTTAGTTATTGTCACTACGTACTATGTATAATACACTAGCTGTCCTACAACAGCCAACCGTTGTGGGAGGGATTGATAGGGACAGAGGTGAGATGTGCTAGAAAGCAGGGACAGGTGTAAGTCATGCCTGTAGGTGTAGGACAGCAGAGGATCAATGACATCTCAATATCATAGATCTATGACAAGCCTACTGTTGTACTCTCTATTCCCCATACTGCCATCCTTCGATCTGCATCCCATTATATGGAGACATCTATTACATATCTGGTGGAATGCAGTATTCCTTTTTGAATCTTTACTCTGGAAAAGCTTGTAAGATACATTGTGTGAGTGAAATCTCATACAGACCTGTTCTCCAGCACCAATTGCTTGACTTTTGAAGGTAATGCTCATTAGTAGGTAATTGCCTCTGCACCAATCAGTGGCTCAGAATTGCTAATTGCAACCAAAACAGCTGAATTGCAGTATCAGTAGCCAATGACATGCCACCACAGTGCAATATATAAGGCCTTCATGTAGGCCTTGGCTCCTTTCTTACTGTTTGAGATGGACACTACTGAGGTGTGGAGAATACAGGATCACAGAGGGTAGGTGCAACTACTGTCTACTGTAGAGATTTGTGAACTATGTGAAAAATTTTGCCTCATATGCTTGGTCAGTATCCCATAACATTGTGGTCATCTGGCAGTTCACTGGCAAACATTGTAGGTTGATGTCAGTAAGGGAAGAGAGACATGTGAGTGTCACACTTCATACCCATCAAAATATGCATGCTAATGCAGTAGCTGTTATTCTATCAACCTACTATCTTTTTAGGGACAAACTGTTGAACATGTCCCTATCTCTGGGCCTTTGACCCCCCCCCCAATAAGTATGTCTGTGTTCGGATCCCTTGCTGTAGGGGGGTGGGAGTTATGGTAGGTCTATAACAGCTACCTTTACATACCACTGTGTATGCTACAGCCTGCTGCTGCAGCCTACAGCACATAGGGGGGTTTGTTAATACTGTGTTAGACAGCAAGTTGTATGTGTAACTGTGGCAGCTGTGTCAGGGCTGTCATTATGGCTGAGCCAGGGTAAGGGTATTCTATGGAGTCCAATCGGTGCATGTGCATAAGGTACGTCTGTTATGCAACAGTGCAAATAACAGAGTGGTAGGCAACATACAGTTAGGCGATATGGATATGTGCATTGTGTCTCTGCCTACAGGCTTTTATCTTGCAAACTGGGTAGCAGTTAATTAAGTAGCAGTAAAGTGTGGGGATTAAGACTGCAAGACACAGTTATTACTTGCTGTCTGGACAATAATGTAATTGAAGTGGGTCACAACACTGGAATGAAACCCAGGAGTGTATGGGGCAACATGTATGATATGCAAGGCATTTAACAGACTGAGCTACTGAGACACTGCAGAAGCATGTATATTTGCAAGATATATGTGCACATACACAAGCTGTGAGAGACATTTCTACATCCATGTGTGTGAATTTATATAGTTGTATTTCTGCACCAGGGTCCCAGTTGTACATGTACTTTGACATAGGTGCCTAAGCAGGTGCCTTTCCATAAGTTGCTGATAAAAGGACACATATATCTGCTATCACAGGCCTAACATACATACATTGGTATGTCTTTGGCTGTCCACTGGTGTAATATTGCACCAGGGTCCAAGGTACACTCCTATATTTCCCATTCATGTTATAACTCATTTATACGCCTCGTGACAGTAGGTAGCAGTCAGTATATATTGCTGGAAACAGCTGTGTAACCTAAAACCTATGTAGCATGGTTGGTTGGGTAATGCACTGTACTATACCTGAGAAGGGCCTGTGTTCGAGACTTGGTAGAGGTGTTTATTTTCTAAATGTGACTAATACTGCCATAGACACATATACACTTTAGAGCCCTTTAAAGCTAATTTAAGCTGATTTAAGCAAAGTGGCACTGCAAGCTGTGCTTCTCCAACAGACCCATGCTCAAAATATATAAAGAAAAGAAAAAGGGGGTGATAGGACAGTGGTGAAATGGGAGCAAGCAGAGGGAAAAACATACTGAACAGCATGTAGGGGTGTGCAGGAATGGTGTAAAGGGCCCATAGCTATTCATTTCTTGTACAGCTGTGCATTTTGACAGCTTTTGTACATGGATTTGGACTCTCAAACCCTGTAGAGAGGGGTGAGGACAGCATAAATGTACTGTCAAGCCAATTGGACCACATTAGTTGCATCCAATGGACATGCACGAAAAATGGAGAGCTATGTATGGGGTGATATATTTTTTTGTGGAACAGGTGCCCATTCATTTTAAGAAGAGAATGGAATGTTGTGGAAGGGACATAGATATATGTGGTGAGGTCAGTTGGGTAGAAGAGGATGCAATAGCAGACAGGCATGACAGCAGACAGGGGAGGTGTTTGACACATGAGGTGGGTGAGCACCTTGGATGGGAAGGGTGTTGTGGAATCAGAGATGCATGTGCCTCCAGACAGCAGCAGCATCAGTGAGGTCCCCACCCATGGGCAGTCGACACTGCTCCTTCACTGCCCCAAACATGGCTGTGCTGGTGGCTGGGTGCCAGGGCCAGCCTGCCCACTAGGTTGGCCAGTGTTCCCCAGATCTGATGCAGGTGTTGCTCATAGCTCCAATGAATGATCCTGCACACCATGGCTGGTATTTGCTGCTGGGTGACTACCACACCTCCACCACCAATCCCAGGTGGAGGCCAGGCCCCATCCCCTGAGGCAGTTCTATCCACCGCCACAGATGGTGCAGGGGCAGTGGAGGGGGCACCACTGGCCTGGGTCCCAGATGTGCTAAGACCTGGTGCCATGGCCAGTTGAGATAGAGTAGACGGATCACCAGGAACCAGCCTACCCTGACATGCTGTGGTGATTTACGTAATATCAATAAGTATACATGTTATGAACAAAACATATTGTTAGTAACAGCAGCATGCCATAACAGTCCATACCTCTCAACTGTACAGATTTTTGCAGAATGACCAGATTTTTGCCTCAGATATTTGGTTTGTTCCTCATAAAATTTGTGGTTTTCTGGCAAATCATGGAAGACTGGTGTCAGTAAAAAAATGACTAAATAACGACAGATATTTGAGTTTCAGACTTCATATTCTTCAGAAAATGCATGGTAACACAAATCCTGTTATCCTAAGTTTATAAGAGCAATATTTAAAATCTGTCCCTATTTTTGGGCCTTTGTCCCCCCATTATTTTAGGCTTTATCCAGATTTCTTGCACTAAGAGCTTGGGAGGTATGGAAATAATGCAAATACATAACAATGCATATTATGTGAAACACAACAGTAAATAACAGAACAGTTAGTATAATAACAGCATGCCAACAAAATAGGTAATTCAACAAGATATGTTAATATGCAACTATTATAATACATAACAACAATAAATGTATGCCCTAAAATAGAGTTTAATGTAGCAACATATGTTAATAGTGAATCAGAACCAATGAATAACAATAGTAAATAAATGAAGATAAGGGGTGGGGAGAGAGAGAGAAACAGGCCATTAGTACTATTCTTTGCTATATACTTTACAGGAGCACTACTATATACTCTACAGGTCTGTCTTTCTTTACATAACTTTCAATCTATCTGCATGAGACAGTATGGGCCAAGCAGTAATACCTGCTGGTACACAACTACACAGAACACATACACATTAGGTGGACCTATATAACTACTAAGGTGTACTGTGGGCTGATGTATTGATACTCTGCTATTTAAGTAATCATGTCAATGATAAACCTGTAGCAGAGGCATTACACACTGCTAATTACATTATGTGACAGCTTACATTACATGACAGTGTGGCACTTGAGAGACATATTTGTGTACAGTACAGAACCTAAACAACTATCATGCCTTGCTTGGCAGGCATGGGGATAAAACCCAATAGCAGTGACTGCAGAGGACATCTGCATGGCATGTATGAATTGGCTACAGCAACATTTTTTCAGACACCCCAGGCATACAGCCACACCAAAAATACAAGTTACTTATTTCACTTTATTTTATTATTATAATGTTTATTTCCTTTATTTTATGCTGTATTTTTGCATTCTTTCTAATGATTCAAACAGTCCGTGCCATCTAAACACACAATTATTTACTGATAATATGGACTACCACATCAATTTACCTCTGGTTCCTGTGGAAAGAAAAGTTATGAGCATTATGCAGTAACACCGAGCACTGGATTTGAACCCTGGTCTGTGTGTGCCAAAATGTACATTATATAGTACATTTAACAAACTGAGCTACTGAGTCACTAATGATTGCTAATTGATTGCTATTTGCCTACAGCTTACCTGGAAATAAAATATGACCTTGCAGTACTACTACAGTTTTATACTAGCCTGCAGTGACAGTAGAACACACATGCATGAAGTACAAGCATGACAGAGATAGTAGGTAACCTATACATTACCGTATCAACTGCAGGTGTACACACTATATTGTTAGTGGGTTTAAATATTTGTGGAGTCAACAAACAGCATCAGATCATGGACTGGGCTACCTCACCCATATACCTTGCTTACCTGCTGTTTGTGGATGACAGAGCATTGCGTGAACAATAGTGGCCTAGAATCAGCCTTGATCGGTACTATATGTGTTAAACAAATCACTTGGCAGCCATTATATTTGCAGTCTACAGCTATTACGCTGTTATACTTGACTACAGCTCCTTAACTCACAGCCTGACTACATATAGCTCAACTGCAATGGTTAAAACAAGACATTCCTGATGTACACAATTACATTTGGTGTTATTGGTATTGGTTGATGTGTTATTGCAGAACAGTTGTCATAATTCTTTTCTTGCCAAAAAAAACAAAACCAGTTAGGAACAGAAAAAGGAGTCCATGGTGACACATAGCAAACAGCAAACTTTAATAAAACATTGAGCGTTTTCATCCCAGTAAAATGGACTTCATCAGAATCAGAATTGCTAGGATGAAAATGCTTGATGATTTATTAAAGTTTGCTGTTTGCTGTGTGTCACCATGGACTCCTTTATCTGCTCCTAGATAATTCATTTCTTGCAAAACAGCTATGAATCCACACTTATTGCACAGCAGACTTTACTGGCTATACCTTCATGCAGGTACTGGTATTGTTTTATGTTTTTATTACACAACAATTGTCATAAGTCATTTCTTGCAAAACAGCTCTACTTCCACACTTATTGCATAACAGACTTTATTGGAAATACCTTCATGCAGTTCCTGGAATAGTTTTGAGTTTTTATTGCACAACAGTTGTGATTATGCAGATGTTGCAATACAGCTGTAAATACACACTTATTTCACTAGAAACTTCCGCTATCCAAACTGCTAGTGAACCAGTCTGGAGCATGCTCACAGAATACAGACTGTCTCACCAGCAGTCCAGATTAGGGAGACAACATTGAATTTGCAAATTTCCCAGAAGTCTATGCAGTTACAACTGCATAGACAGGAAGAGGATTGGACTGCAATGCCCACAGGCTGGTGCTCTTGCAGGAAGGAGCATCACAGAAGGGAAGGACTTGCTTGCTGTACAGCTCATTGTAGTGGGCTTTTAGCTGGACTTCCTATATGGATGGATCGTCGCAGGCTTTTAGCTGCTGCAAGGGACTTTCTATATGGATGAGCTCAACTGCAATGGATTAACAGGTGTGTGTGACTTTCTATATGGAGGAGCTTGACTGCAATGGATGATTTCTGTCTGCTGTGGATGGATAAACAGGTGTGTGTGTGTAATGCCCCAGTTGCTACATGGTGGTGGGTAGAGAATAAGGCTTGAACCATGTACCTTGGGCCCAAGTGGCAAGAACCCAAATTCCTTACCCACCACTATTTGTAAAATGTTTGTAGATTTTTTACTCATATTTGTTCTGCTCCTCATAAAATCTATGATTTCTATATGTTTGTTTGTTGACACAGTCACTGTTGCAGTTGTGCATTGGTAGCATCGTTGCCTGACAGCTACAGGTTTTCTGGTTTGATTCTTGGCTGGGGTGCCTTCTGTGTGGAGTCTGCATGTCTTCCCTCTGTTTGTGCGGGTTTGCTCTGGTGTTCTCCCATCTTACAAAGACATGTGTCTGGAGTGTTTCTCCCTGGATCTGTGCTGAAAATGGGCTTTTGTTCCAAGTCAGACTTTCCTGGTTAACAAGTGTTAAATAAAAGTGACAAGCATTTGAATTTCAGACTTCATATTCTTCAGAAAGTACATGGTAACACAAAACCTTTTATTTTAGCAATTTTCAAAGTTTATAAGATGGATATTTGAAATGTGTCCCTATTTTTGGGACTGTATTCCCCCATTATTGGCTTCGTCCAGGTTTTTTGTGCTAAGGTTGATAGCTATGGTGAGAACCAAATTCATTGAATATGTTTGGGAGCTGTATCGACCCTTTACTGGCTTTGTCTTGTCTATGTGTTTTTTGTTAACAGGTTGAGAGCTATGGTGAGAACTGAATTCACTGAATATGTTTGGGGGCTGTATTCCCCCATTATTGGCTTTGTTCAGGTGTTTTGTGCAAAGAGGTTGACAGCTATGGTGAGAACTGAATTCACTACATGGTAGCCATTTCAGTTTCAGTCTTCCTCTTTTTCATAAAATAGATGATTTGGTGTAGTGGTATGTTGCTCTGACTGTTTTGCACAGGGTCCTGGGTTCAATACTTGGCAATGAAATGTGTGGTGATAGCATAGCATTTTAGTCTAGCAACTTTTCAACATTATACAAGCAATGTTTAAAATGTGGCCCTGGTTTTTGGGCTTTTGCCCCCCCCCCCAATAAATTTTGGCTTTTTCCAGATTTCTTGTGCTGCAAAGTTCAGAGATACAGCTGAGTGTCAAGTAGATTTTACAAGAAGCTGAGAGCTGCAGGGGAACAAAAGTTTAGTGCTGCTTATGTTGCATCTGCTTGCATTGTTAATAGCACAACAGGTAGTGTTGTTGTTGTTGTTGTTGTTGTTGTTGTTGTTGTGTCTTTCAGCTTTTCCCGGTTAGGGGTCACCACAGCGGAACTCCGGTCCGCTAATGATTGACAGTAGATTTTTACGTGCTGAGTTGCCGGCCCTGATGCACAACCTTCAATGAAGGTATGCCCATTCATGCATGCCTCAACACAGAAGATGCTTTAGCTGAGAATCGAACAGGACAATAGCACAACAGGTAGTGTATGTGGCTTTAATGCAGAAGGCTGTGGGTTCTACTCCCACAGTAGATAGATGCATCGCTGGCACTGTACTGTGTTGTAAAGGGGGTGGATGCTGCAGTCCTTTTTGGCGAAGATACCTAGTAACTATGAACTTGTTATCAGTTTGCCATCCATTCTTTATTGCAATATTATTAGCTTATCATTTTTTAATGCAACATAGGCAATTTATTCCTCAAGGGCAACAGGCACTCTTTTTGTAGATGAAACAATGAAATATAAAGTTGTTTGCTAGCAGCAACCTCTTCTTTAGTTACAGATTTCTTTAATGTGGAATTATTTAGATGACTTACTTCTTCAGAGATTTGTGCATATTTACTGATAATGGTGGACTGTAGAAGTTTGAGTACACTTTTATGATGGAAATGTTCTGAACTGGGCAGTTTTGTCATTATTGGTGCATTCATTTTGTTTCATTGTTTACTGGAAAAGTGTTCTGAATTGGGCAGTTTTGTCATTATTGGTGCATGCATTTTGTTTCATTGTTTACTGGAAAATGTTCAAAACAATAAATGTAAAACGCCCTCTAACAACTGTACTGTATTGTACGAGGAATATAATTTAGTACAATCAGGAGGGTGTATCAAAGAGCACATGTATGTTTCATGTGCAAGGGGCCTATGATTTGAAAACAGTCCAAAGTTAATCTTTATCTGCCACTGGCAAAATTTATTTTCTTTGAATGTGGGTTTCAAATGCTTTTTCAATGAATGTGAGTTTCAAGGGCAGAGAAATTTTAATGCTATGTCTGTTTTCATTGTGAGACTGCATTGCTTTGTTTAGCAGATGTCTTAGTGTTTGTGCTGTAAAATGCAAAATAAAACATTCAAATGAAGTCCAAATCATCATAGAACTAAAGCAGTATGGACATTAGTGTTTATGGTAAATGGGGTGAAATAGCCAAGTAATGGTTCATTGGAATGGCTGCAGGGGGGAGGCTCCATTCAACCATGATTTTGTGAGGGGGAAGGGCGGCAAACTCAAAGACAGCCCCGGTTGAACTATACCAACAAACTGTCCAGATTTTCACAGAAGGAATAGATTTTTGCCTCATATTTTTGGTTTGTTCCTCATAAAATTTATGGTTTTCTGGCAAATCATTTAGGAATTAAGTCACTAAATAATGACAGACACCGAGTTTCAGACTTCATAACCTTCCGAAAAATGCATGCTAAAGTAAGACCTGTTATTCTATCAACTGTCTCCATTTATACAAGAGCACTTTTTAGTATTGTTTATATGTTCCCCCAATATATTTTGCCTTGTCCAGATTTATTGCATTAACAGGTTGAGAGTTACATGCAAGTAAATTGCTTTATAGAATTGGGCATAGCCAAACCTCTCAACTGTCCCCGATTTTGGCTCAAAATGTTGCTCTTTCCCTAATAATCCCTCCGCAAAATAGCAATTTTGTAAGAAAACATGGAGGGTTTACAATTAAGAAATAACTGTAATAATCAGAGTTATAGATTACTTTTATTTCAGAAATGCATGTAGATTATTTTATTTTGTCAGCTACTTAAGTCAGCAGTACTAATATTAAAAAGTGTCCCTTCTTTGACAGGTTCCCAGCTGTATTGTGTGGCTATTTTATATTTTTGCATTACAATTTTGGTCCATTTTTCATACAATTGTGTTTTTATGGCAAATTAGTGGCAAATCATTAAAGACTGAAGTTAGAAAATAATGACAGACATTTGAGTTTCAGATTTCATACCCTTCAGAAAATTCATACTAATGCAAGACCTACTATTCTATTAACTTTCTAAATTTATAAGAGCAATATTTAAAAGTTGTCCTTATTTGTGGGCTTTTGTCCCACTTCTGTGTTTGGCTTTGTCCAGATTTCTTGCTCTGAGGTTGAGAGGTATGACAAATGTGTCAGGGCCATCACAGTCAGCCAGAGACATTTCAAATTGTGACAAACTTGCACCCCACTCCCTGATGTAGTGACTCTGGATGTGTCCAAGCAAGGCAAGGAGCAGTTATGCAGTGTAAATGTACAGAGTATCCCCCCCCATCCAAGGTAGACACAAGTACTACAGTGGCTTTTCATCTGTCCTTGATTTTGCAGAATGGTCTGGTTTCTGTCATATTTTTGTACTGTTGATTTATGCTTATTATTACTCAGAAAGTGCCTGTTGCTCTGTGTTTAAGTATCAATGCTTTAATGACCACCAGGTAAGCTTGGCTGAGATCGTAAGATGCAAGTAAGCTTTTAATAAGCATACTGTTAAAGAATTGCCAACATTGAAAGCCTTTCTGTTGTTGCCATGCAGAGAATACTTGCATAACTAGATAATGTGTAAGCCTTGGGTGTTGAAATGCATATGACAGTATTTGTAATAAAGGACAGGATTACATTATTTTAAGAAGCTCATAACACTTGTTGGAGACTTCTCTGCAGGCTTTACCCATAAACTAAACAGAATGCCATTCTATCATGTGTGGTCCATAACCTGTACAGTAATCCTTTAAGCAATGTATCTTGAGCTTGTTTCTTGTTTGCTTTTCATTTTTTACTTTGATCATGTTTTCCCCATGAAACAAGTAGATAGTCATCAAGGCAGCAGGTCTTTTTTGGATAAGAAACCGTTTTACAAGTAGTGGTATCACAGAGATTGCTATTTTCAGCATGTTACTTGGTACTTCAACAAAGCTGAATATAAATCATAATTAGAACTGCAGTGCAAGGAGAAGTAGTTTGAGTTGAGTGCTGCTTGCTTTTCTTATACTTGATTTTGACTGACATTCCAGTAATGTATTTAAAAAGTAATTTATTTTTTCATGCCTCACAACCTTTTTGTTTCCATTTAGATATTAAGTAAGCTGTCATGCAGCCAATGCATTGAAATATTTTTTTCTTCTACACTTCATTTTGTCTTGATTAGACACTCATAATGACGGTTTGGCACCCAGGGCAGCGTATTTAATTAAAGTTAGTTGTTGTGGTTTTGAGCATAGCTCCTCCCCTTTCCAGTTGGCATCACCCCTTCCCATTGACCCCACCCATTCAGCTGTCTCCTGCAACCCCCCCCCTTTGATTTGTAGTCACCAGCCACCACTGGATTACTTACAGACTTGTGGGGAATTCCCTGCCTGAGCCTCTCAGACCAGGTGTCCAACAGATCCCCCTTTCACTGCTTCAGGTCATCAGGGTGATGAACCTGCTCACCTGTGCAGGAGATACCTGTCACACTGGTGAGTTCACATGCCAGCCGGTCCCAAGCCTCTGCCTTGCACTTTGAGCTCTGGAACCCTCCAGGCAACAGCCACTCACCATGTTTTTTTGCCATGACCCTGGACTCCCAAATGCCTCAACGCTGTGCCTATAAATATGCACTCTCTCCAACACCTGCCATAGTCACTACACAGTCAGAACTCCAATAGATTATGCCGTATTTCCACCTAGCCAGCTTAATAATTTTTTCTTGCCTAACACACCATTGGCCAATATTTAAAAATGTGGTGTGTCACTTAGCAGAGTACAAACCAAAGCAGTTCAGCTGAGGAGTGCGAAAACACAAAGACCCTTATGCTTAGCAGTGCTTAGCAGTGTACAAACCAGCCAAACCAGCCAAGCAGAGCCAAGCAGTGCATAGACATTTTCAGCTGGTATTGTGTTTATGCGGTGCTTAGCAGGTTTTAGCAGGTCTTAGCAGAGCTTAGCAGAGTGCAGTAGGCTAGAATTTAAAAATAATTGCCATAATTAGTATTTCAAAACTAAATGCTCATCCCCCCCCCCCATGTAGTCAAACCCCACACCTACTACTCATGAGGTCATAACGCTAACCATTTGGCTACATGGATATGTGAAATCCTGCTATACCTTTACATATACCTCTGAACGATGTATAAACACTACTGAGCACAGAGCTGCTTCACACAAACACATTCATCTATACTTAAACCTGACATTTAAGTAAATAATTAAATGCATCCATTTTTAGATATCTGGCAGGTATCTCGGCAATGCTTAGCATTGCTGAGCTCTGCACCACGCTGTGCAAACATACTTTTTAAATAAAAAAAAAATACATTGATATAACTCAATTGGACAGTACAGGGAGTGTCTTACCCATCTGCGGACACAGTTGACACTATACTCCCTACACTGATCCAATAACTGTGTTCCTCAGCTCTCCCTGGGCAACGCTCCATGATTAATATGCATGGCGTGCTGCCGAGGGGAACCATGTACACAGCCAAGGTAACATTCAGTGTAGGCTCTACACTATGCCTACACAGATTTTATTAAATCCTGGGGAATATGTATGATAGAATAGTCCATATGGCTGTCTTCACTGGTCTACCATATCAGGCAACAAGAGCTTGTCTTGCTTTTGGGACAGTTTTTGGTGTACAGCAAATTCACTTAGAAGCACGGCTTGACAATTTTAGTTCTCACAGTCCCAACTTTCTTGTAACATAACTTGTCTTTTTGGAACATTTAACTTTACATATATATATATATATATATATATATATATATATATATATATATATGACTTGCACAGACACCTCTGACTCCTTCATTACAAATTTAAGTCTTCCACATGAACTAGGTTTGATGTGGGTTCAGTTGATTTGCTTACAGGTTTTAACTTTAGGCTTCAGACTTTCCAGTGAATTTTCTATTCTTACTCCGAATCCATCACGTAAATGTGATAGCACACTGCAGTTCCTGTCATAATATATTTTTTATCACTGCTGATTTTTTATCGGAATTATTTGACAGTATATTGATTCTCAAACATTAGTAGTATAGTCAAAATAGGTAATTCACATTACAAGCAGCTACTTTTTAACAGTTAAGCTGGTAAAAGACTGAATCATTGAAATGGAGTATTTCTGTTTTGTGATATTTTTAGATAATAATCCTCATAGCTTCTGCTACTTGTTCTTTCTCACAGGAAATGTAACATTTTGGGTAGTTCTTTTTTCACTTATCTTTTACATTGTGGATAATGCATCTGGATAGTTTAGGTTTCAATTCTCACTCATGCACATTTTTTTTAATTCCAGACCATTTTTAGACATGACAGCATCAGTTATACTTGAGGTCAGATTGCTCTAGGTGTAAGTAATGTACTTAAGCAATAATCCATGACTGTGCATGGGTATGTCAGGATTTATTCAAGGTCTATACGGTCAGAGCATGAGGATGAAGTCTGAGTGATTTAACAAAGCAAACTTTGGGTAAATCCTGATATACCCAGAAACAGTAGTGGATTATTGCTATTATACAATTGCATTATTTAATAAAGAAATCACTTACCTTTCTTAAATAATGTCTTCATATAACATCGCTTCAGTCTTTGTCTGCTTTCTCTTCTCTAGACTGACATACCACATATGCGTATGGGACTTACATTCCCACACTTGCACAGTACGTCAGTGCTTTGCAGGAGAAGTGACACAGAAAACAGAATTTCCATTGTTACTCATTTTTAACAGTTAAAAAAAAAACAGTTTTAATGAAAGACAGTGCAAATTGCGTATGTTTCTTTATCTAGTTTTGTAGAATATACATCATTTTTCTTATATTTTCCTCTGTCCCACATCATATACCAAGAGAAAGTCTGGCTGCAAAATGGTACTTCAGCGACTGACCTTTTTTCTATTGATATATTCTCAATCTACAACAGGTATTCTGGTTAGGCTACCCAATCAGTGATCTTGTTTTTGAATAGTAATGAACCTTTATTGTATAATATGGTATAATACATTGGAGTAAGTCTCTTACATCAAAGAGCAGGTCTCTTAGAATTAGGCCCTTAGGAGTAAGCCTACTTTATAAATAGGCCTTACACAAGAGTAAGACACTTACACCAAGAACACTTCTTTTGGTATTGGGGCAGTCTTATACCCAAGTAAGTCACTTACACTGAGGGCAATAAACTAAAAATTTCAGCACAGGTGGAAAAACTTAGAATATACTAAGATAAATATAAAGGAAAAGTACAAAATAAGCAATTTATTGAGGACCCAAAAAGGTTTTATAGAGAACTGGGAAATAAGATAAAAGGGAAAACTTGCAGAGAAAACCAGTTTAATAAAAAGCAAAGCTTTCGGGCGTAACCCTTCTTCAATACTAATACATTCAAACACTAAACTCTAGAAGCTTAAATACAGGTCTAAAATCACATGACCATAAAATTTATACTGTGTATCTACACATCTTTTAATATATTTATATGTATATGTCTTTAATTTATAATTTCTTTTCTGTCACATGATTTCATTTGGCTGCTGGTCATGTGATTTTAGACCTGTATTTAAGCTTCTAGAGTTTAGTGTTTGAATGTATTAGTATTGAAGAAGGGTTACACCCGAAAGCTTTGCTTTTTAATAAGATAAAAGGAATTGAAAGACCACCAAAAAAAAAAAAGAAATAGATACATTTTGGAGAAGTATCAGCGGTAGCGTTGTCACCTCACAGCAAGAGGTTCTCCCGTTCGATTCTCGGCTGGAGCACCTTCTGTGTGGAGTCTGCATGTGCTCCCTGCAGTCGAGTGGCATTCAAAAGACATGTATGAATGGATGTGCCTTTGTTGAAGGTTGGGCATCGGTCTGGCACCTCGGCACCGTAAAAATCTACTGCCAATAATTAGCGGACCGGAGTTCCACTGTGGCGACCCCTAACCGGGAAAAGACGAAAGAAGAAGAAGAAGATCTATGGAGATCCTGTGGAACATAACAAAGATGCTAAATGGATAGAAGAAGTAAAATAAAGAATAAGAAGTTTAAAGGTACAGGATATGAAATGGGATGAAGTAACAGCCAGAGAGATTGAAACAAAGTTAAGAAAAGCCTCTAAGGGGTGGGAGGTTGGCATAATGGTTAAGGTGCCTACCTTTGAAACACAAGATGCAGGGCTTGATTCTGACATGGGGTAATTGGCTAGGCTTAAAATGGCCCATAAGGGCAGTTAGCCTAGTACTAACCTATGAACCTATGAACTATGAACCAGTGGCAGACCACTTTGCAATTAAGCCATGATAAAGGACGAATTGTTATCCCAGGGATAGAAATCCAAAGGGGTATATTCCAGGGTGACTCTCGTCACCATTGCTATTCTGCCTTGCCCTTAACCCATTAAGCTGTTTACTTAACAGCTTAGGCCATGGCTATATTCTGGCTCCTAGAAAACAATGAAGTGCAAAGACTTCTCACCTTCTCTTTGTCGATGATTTAAAACTGAATAGCTCATCAGATGAGGAACTGAAAGCACAACTGCAAGTTGTCAAAACTTTTTCAAATGATATAAGAATGTCATTTGGTCTTGATAAATGTGTAAAAGTAACCTTTAAATCAGGAAAACTGCAGCACCAAGAAAACATCACTTTGGGACAAGTATGTGATATAAAAGAACTTGAGCAAGAAGAAGTGTATAAATACTTGGGAACTGATGAAGGATCAACAATAAAACATGAACAAATACAAATAAAACTTAGTAAGGAATACTTCAAAAGACTTAAATGAATCCTGAAAACACCACTGACATCTAGGAACAAAATTCAAGCTATAAACCAATTTGCTTTTCCTGTCCTAACTTACAGTTTTGGAGTGATTGACTGGCCCCAAAACGTGTTAGACAGATTAGATAGGAAAACAAGAAGGATGCTTCATGCTCACCAAATGATTTATAAAAATCTGTGCATACCAAGATTATGTATTCCATGTTTTGAAGGAGGGATGGACCTCTTTGAAATTTATTATATGTATAGATCAGCAATCGTGGGACTCCACACATACCTGCTGACTTCACAAGATGCCTCATTAATATTTAGCATGGCTGCAGTGGCAGCTCACTGTGACACTGCAAGTCTTCATGCTGCAGTAGTGTGGTAGAACTGTCTCTGAATCAGGAATGTGTACACCTCACAGTCACCTTTCTGAATTGGGCCTAGCTCTGATCTATAAATATGTATACATTAGCTGTAGTTTCACGTCTATGAGCTATATTGCCTTTCCAAGCACTCTATAGATGTAACTGATAGGCAGCATTACATGACTTGCTAAGATTTCAAGAGCATAGCCACCTTAGGCATAGGCCAACTAGGCAGCTGTCTAGGGTGCTGCTCTAGCAGGGGCACTTTTCCAGTAATCTGGATGGTGTAGGTAGACCAGAATGTGGGCAGTGGCTGGTATGTGTGTGGGGGGTGCTGTGGCAACCTTTTGCCTAGGGCACCAGTTGTCCAAAGGCTGGTCCTGTTCAGGAGGCCTGAATGAAAGAATTCTGGAAGCTAATTGTTTTTTTTATAGTAAGTGAAAAATCTGCCGATAGTACACCTTTAGGTATGCTGATACTGTCTAAATATTGACAGGATTACCACACACCAAGCCTTCTGACTGGATGCATTGCCAGTTGTAGGTGTTCTTGTCTGACTCTGATATTCACAGACAGTGTGTGTAGAGGCAGACATTCTGCTCACAATGTACTGCAGTGTTATTCAGGATCACAATTCATACACATGGATTGGGGTCCTTAATGGCAGTGTACAAATGTTCCCAGGTCTTTAAAAAGTTCATACAGCAGCCACGGTACTGAACAACATGCACCAGTTTTCAAGTTATTTCTATCTTCCCCACAAGACAAGAGCTGTTACACTGTGCTATGTTACATGAGGGTGCAGCAGAGCATATCCACATATGATTGTATACTTACCTAGATGTCCCCTGCTGTGCTGTAATATACCACCATGTTTTCCTGTGACTCATAAAGATATTTCAATCATTAAGCATAATAGTAGACCTCAACCCTTTGCCATAATATGGTAAAGAAGGTAACTGTGCAAGCCATGTCTGGTAGGAGCTCTCCAGCATTATGCATTACAGCATTAATGGTGGCACAACACACAGCCATACTCTAAACCACTGCAAACAAGATTCTTAAATCATCCTAACTTCAGAGAATACCTCTGTCTCATACAACAAAAGGTTAACTGGCTCCCAAGGACAGTAAGGGCAACCCTTGTACTAAGCATTCTGACACACAATCTTCTCAATGTGCAATATTACTCCATTAAGGAAACCTTCAAATTAGAAACATTGCCTACTCTGTAAGAAACTGAGGAAATTAAAACTGTAAAGGCAAGCATTTTTGTTATTCTTGGCTATACTAAATCATATTTTAAAATTGGTCAGACAGCATGGACCAATAAAGTGCAAACTATAAACAAACTAGAGTTATTTAGAAAATGCAATAAGTTACATCTGGAGAAGCAATAGCAGTGTGACTGCTTTAATTACCCTAGCAAACTTCACAAGTCATCTCTGCGTAGTTTCATGGAACATTTTCATTATTCTGCAATATCAGATGGGTCAAGTATGCATAATAATGTGTAAATATGTATGTAAAATAACATTTTCTGTAATAAACACCAAGCAGTAAAAACTTCTATACTGTGCAGTTAGTAACTTGTATACAGTGGATAAGTATGCTGAAGTATTCATATATCATGTCACCTATAATGACTACATCTCTACTTTAGGAATGCATTTGCTCCAGGTTAGATACTTGATGTATACACTAAGATATGTGTTTTTTTATATTATTCATGAGCATTTCCAAAATGCTATTCGGTGTCAGGTATTTTGACTACTGTGTAGTTGTATCATTGTTAATAGCTGTATTTAGGGAATCTGTATGGTCAGGAAACTTGCTATACCTGCATCGGTAATGTTGCTGGATTATTATCACTGGCGTATGTTGTTTGTAAAGTATATTGCACTTATAGTGTCTGTAAGAAATGTTGCATAAAATGATTTCCATTGTAGTTTTAATAAAACTACAACTTCTCATATCCATTTATTTATTTCATAAAAAAAATATCCCAGGGCAGATAGCCTAGTATGAACCTATGAACCTATAAAATGTGCATATTATTGTTTTAGCCATTGGCTTCAGGGGAAGGATGCCAGTTCACCTACCTTGGTAACATGCAAATAAAATTAAATAAAATAAACAAATAAAATTAAATAAACCACTGTGTATGAGTGGATCGAATTTGCTTAAGGCGTTCTGTCCTTTGTAGTGTACCCACACCATGAGGAACTCTGTACTGGTAGGAATTCTACTGCAGTGCAACAACAAGATAACTTCAGCCACTCACTCCTGTCCATCCACACCCAGTTCTTCCAATGCTTGTGCCACTAGCCAAATACAGGTCATCGGCAGGTCAATAAGGACGTGATCCCCATGTGCCGTGGGACTGGGGTGCAGTACTAATAATTAATCAGACTACATTACACAGTGAATTCCTATGTTTATAAATTATACGTTCTTAGAATGCATCTGTTTTTTTTTTTTTTGGTTGGCAGACTATAAATGCTGATGTCCTTTTTTGGCAAAATGAAGATACGCAAAACATTTGAGATGATGCAGCACTGGGGGTTGATTTTCTTCAAGTCATTGACAGCTCACATTCTTTCCTGGACTTTTTTATGTGATGCTTAAACTGTGAGTCATACTAACTTAATTGCAGTATGAAGCTGAACTTCATTGTGAATCATATCTTGTGATGAGCTATTTTTAGCATATTAGTTTATTTTCATATATGCTACTCATATCTTTTTTTTCCTTGATACTGAAGCTTTTCTCCCTAGATATCCTTTATTAATGGGCATTGCCTTGTACAATATATACAGTCCTTAGATGTTAAATAAACAAAATAACAAGTCTCTTCTACCACCAAACTTTCTTGTCTTGTGACAAAAGGTCACAAGACTGGAAAGAAAAGGAGGGGAAAAGAACAGGTGTAGCAATTTCTACAGACTGCAATTAACAACGTGGATTACCTCTAAGACTATTTACTTCCCTTCTTAGTAAAAATCTGTTTAATAAAACTACAACTTCTCATATCCATTCATTTATTTCATATATCATAACGCACCCCATGACCCAGCTACAACTTCTCATATCCATTCATTTATTTCATATATCATAACGCACCCCATGACCCAGCTACAACTTCTCATATCCATTCATTTATTTCATATATCATAACGCACCCCATGACCCAGCTACAACTTCTCATATCCATTCATTTATTTCATATATCATAACGCACCCCATGACCCAGGACTACCAATCAGATTAATCACAATAGATCAATATGTCTAGTTTTGTACTGCACAGATTTTGTGAAGCAGTAACTGCTAAATAAATTCAGTCCACTGTGGAAGAAACTGCAGGGCAAACAGGCATTCTATATGAACAGTTTAATAATGCAATCAAGACAAATAAATGCTATATCAATTATATGAGCGTAGAATAGTTAGAATACAGTGAAAATGAAGTCACGGTCACAGATGAAGCACATTGGGGTAATTATCTTACATCACTACTATGTGGCATCCATTTTTTATTTAAAAAAAATCATGAAATTACTAAATAATATGTAAGAAGATCACAGTTCAATTTAGCTACAAAAAAGTCATTGTCGTTTATTAAAACAAAGTATAATATGTTTAACTGACAATGTTCACCTTGTACAATTTCACTTATCTGCAGAGCAGGCATGGTCACAAATCTCTCTTAATGGAGCAGTTTAATCCGTGCTCAACAATATAGTGGTTTATGAGAGTAATAACATTTTACTAGAAATGAAAACTATGCATTTAAACAGTATGCCTTCAGCATCTAATGGACTTTAAAGAGTTGTTACTGGCATATGTTACCATCCTTCTTAAAATTCCCAGCCCATAGCATTCTGTTGTTGTCCCGGTGGAACCTGAACATATGGTATAATATGGCAGGCAAAGCTTTATAGCAGCATGCTTGAAAATATTCAGATGTCTTTGCATAAATAAGTTTTTATAAAAAAGGCAAAACTGCAATGAATCAAATGTAATCTTCAGTAAGGGGAATCAGCTATGCTATTCATCCTGTGTAAGGACTTACAAACATAGGAAATGAAACACAGACTACAAATTAGGAATAATCCTAGTAACATAAAAAACTGAGTTATGTACAGCAAATAAAGTGAAACAATAACAGATAATTGAAAGACATACTTTTCTATTGAAATTTTGTGTTTCTGGTAGTCTGTCATGACAAAGGACTTTGCCATCTGCAAACATCCACAGAGAACCAAATAAGGTATCAAAGCTATAACTCTCTCTAGCAAGACAATTGGTTATCAATATTCCCTCCTGTTCTGCTGTTTAGGTGGCTATGTAAATACTGCTGTTCATATTTTCTTCAGGTTTAAAATACTGAGGTTTTAGAACTAAAAAGCCAGAGAACTTGGGAACAGGAAGTGAGTTATGAATTCAAAACCAGTATGAAGAAGCCACAAGCAGCTGCTAGGAGTATAGGTGCTGCCTAAACAAGTTGTGACAGCTGTCGTAGGACCTTTATTAACATGGGCTTCTGGTGATTAAACAAACAAAAGAAACCTGGTGCTGCCTGTGAATAAAGGTCATACTCATACCTGTGCCAGTCAGACTATTGAATGGGTATTTATGCTGTGGCAGGACTTCCTCTGAGAGAGAGCTGCTTTGAAGAGGCCTTACTGTATAATATACTGGAAGCTGAAAACAGGGGATTTGCTGGTGAGATTTCATTTTATGAGGCATACAGCATCCATTTGCATAACACAATTATTGTCACACATTCAAGTCCAAATGTGTGTGAAAATAAATGAAATTACTCTAAGCAGGAAACCATGGTGTCAACACTAGAATATTGTTGTACGGAAACAGTAGCAAAATGTTAATCAATTATTTCGCTAGAAGACTGAACAACTAGTCAGACAACATTATTTTCACTCCTACTTCAGGATCAGAGAATGGAAAGCGGTTATCTCCATTAGCAGAGGTTGTACTCCTGAGTCCAGCACAGATGATGTTGGTCAGAGGAATAAGGCCAGTACCCAAGGAATGAATGGGGAGGTAAATGATCGAGTGGCCAAAAGAAAGCTCTCATATCTCTAAGTGTGGGAATGTTACCATACAAATTTATATCCTGATGAAATCAAAAAGGTAGTGTCATTCACGTGCAGTTTGTGTAGAGACAGCACGTATAGGTGGAGCTTTATGGCTCATATTCTCAGCTTGGACAGAGGCCAGGATACTATGGAATAATATGAAAAGTCTGAAGAGCTGAATACATGGTGACCACTTAGCACCCAATTATCACATCTCAATACTAAGGCAGTACAACAGAACTGGGTTACTGAAAGATTAACCCCATTTTGAAATGAGCCAGTCTGAACCTGCACAGTTTTTTTTTTCTAAAGTAGCTAGCTGGATTTCATGGAAAGCAATAACCTTCATTCACCCAGATATCAAATTCTTGAAAGCTTCTGAAAAACCTAGTTCTAAGCAGAAATCTGTCTGAAGGAAAAGTCACTGTTCTATTTCAGCACATGGCAGGCATCTGGCATGAGAGAGAGGTTTCTTTTTCTATTGACTTTTTTTTTTCAGCAGTACTACTAGATGTTTGGAAAAAAGGCAAGTCAAAGAGCTAGCAAAGCAGAATGGGTGAAACACAGCATATTATAGTGACATCATGTCCTGGACTAGGATATGATGGGGGAGGGTCCACTTCCTGTTTTGTTTTTCCCATGCAGATTGTTTCCTTTAATCTATTTCATTGCATATAAGCAACAGACTGCGGTGGTGGTGCTGCAGTAGCGTTGTCGCCTCACAGTAAGACGTTGTCCTGTTCGATTCTCAGCTAAAGCGTCTTCTGTGTGGAGACATGCGTGAATGGGCGTACCTTCGTTGAAGGTTGTGCGTCAGGGCTGGCAACTCGGTACGTAAAAATCTACTGCCAACCATTAGCGGACCGGAGTTCCGCTGTGGCGACCCCTAACTGGGAAAAGCCGAAAGATACAACATTGCATATAAGCAACAAGCCCCTTTAGTGACCCAGACTGGACTCCGCTGTACTTGAATCAGTATATTGCCAGTAATTTTCTTTCCTTCAGACTTGGTCAAAAACAGGAAACCCAACCATTTCTATGGACATCTTTAGACTTCTTATGTCATTAATTAACATTGTAACTTCTGGTGGAAAAATATAATGTTTATATATGTCTGAATAAATAGTATTATTATATGTATGTATGTGTATACATATATATATATATATATATATATATATATATATATATATATATATATATATATATATATATACACACACACACACACACACACACACACACATATATATATATATATATATATATATATATCTCTACACATGCACACACTCATATATATATATATATATATATATATATATATATATATATACACACACACACACACACACACACACACAGACACACACACACACACACACATATATATATATATATATATATATATATATATATATATATATATATATATATATAGATCTGTGTTAAATTAGTGATTAAACTCCATAGGGAAGCTGGATGAAAAAGAAGTGGATCTCCCAAATTTTAACACATCTTCAAGACATTGATAGCAGGTAAGATTAAATGATCCCGGCTTACCATTTTTTTCTCTATAACTCACATCATGGTCAATAAATAAAACTCCCTCTCCATATTAGATCCAACCTTTCCTTTCCGTTTTAAAATGGAGCTTAAATCCCACCTACTAAACTTTTTAAATTACGCCATTGCATTGACCACACATAGTGTTAGTCTCTCCCACTGTATAACCTGTTGCATCTCCTAACTTTCTTTCTTTGTAACATTTGCTTAAACTAATCTCCTAAACCCTCAGCTCTACTACTATAACCCTACTATAGCCCCCTCCCATTTTCCAAACTATCTTCCCCCCCACTTCCTACCAATGTCTATACATTGTCCTTCTTTTGAAAAACGATTCTCTTTTTATTTTTACTCTCATATGTAGTAAATGTTAGTGCACTACTATCAGTGCAACCTTTAATGTTCATAATTTTTTTCTTTTGTTTTTCTCTTTACAATTAATTTAATAGTTTTTGTCCTGTATGTTTATCTTTGCTTATGTTTGCTGGGGCTCTTTCCTCTTGGGTCTCCACTGAAAATTGGTTGCTTACTATCAATGCAATGCAAATAGTTAATAACATTTTCATTTTTACAATTGTTTTGTATTATGATTGTTATTTAATATTTGTATATTGTCACTTTATTTTTAGTTATGTTTGCTGGGGCTTTTCCTCTCGGTTCTCCACTGAAAATGGGTTTGTTTGCAAACTCATTTGGACTAACCCGGTTAACAAATCTGAAATAAATAAATAAATAAAATGGCAAAGCTGTCTTAAGATGTACATATATTCAGTGAGACTGATTTAAAGTTCTTTAAAAAGAAATCCCGTTTTCCAGTTTTTAATTAGTTTTTATTATTATTACATTTTTTACATGGTAGTCAAATTTCAAGTTGTCATCAATTATTACACCTAGTAACTTAGTGTGGGTTGCTAAGTCAGTTTATGTGGTTTGCGGAGATTAGAGGGTTGAAGAATGTTGGGTAGGAAGTTGTTTAGGGGTGAATAGGATGAGCTTGGAGTTTAGGGGATTTAGAGGAATAGCTGTGTTTCAACAGAGGTAAGGGAATGTTGGGTTGGTTGTTGCAGTGTATCTATTATTTTTTAGCAGCACAGATCAGAGTAAAGTCAATTATATATTAGGTGATGTTTGCATGCTTGCTTGTTTGCTGAGTGGAGGTCATTCACAAATATGTTAAATAAGAGAGGGACCGGAATATTGCCCTGGAGGACTCCAACTGGAATGGGAAGGGTAAAAAGAGATATTAATTTGCCATTTCATTACCTGTTGTCTGCAAGACAGGTTGCTATCAAAGAAAGTAAGTTTAGATGTATTTAGGCCAGGGGAAGACAACTTTTGTAGTAATTTTGTATGCAAAAGAGTGTCAAATGCTTTCTATGGGTCAGGGAAGACTTTGTAGACTAGGTTTCCCTAATTTTTGTTTTGATTTATAGAGGTTATGAAGTAATGGAGGCTATAGTATGATTAGCATGGAAGTCATGTTGTGTTATAGATTATTGTTTGAAATTAGGGAAAGTAGATGTGTATGTATACATTTCTCAATGACTTTTGAGACTGGAGATAAAATGGCTATTGGTCTGAAGTTTATAAGTTCTGTGGAAGAGCTGAGTTTGTGTGAGGGTAAGATGTAAGATTTTTATAATAGGTTGGAGATGCAGCTTTCTTTAATGCATCAGTTAATTAATATGGAAACTGGTTAGGTAAGAACGTGCACTGCTGTTTTAATTTATTCTCCTTTTAGGTTAACTGGAGCAGCAGTGGTAGGTTTCGGTTACAAAACCTTTATTCAATATATAAAATAACAGAACAGCAATTGTCTGAGAAAGTCCATAAATTGATACAGTGGTACTAAAGTAAAACACCTTGCCCAATACAATAATCATAGGTGACTCAATAGTGAGGCACACAGATGTCCCACTCACTAGGTTGAATAAGAAGAAGGTAACAGTCAGCTGTCTATCAGGTTCCAGAATCCAACACATAACACACACACTTAGGTCATTCCACAACAAGTACTAGTATGACTCTATCATTGTCTATGTGGGTGTGAATGACCTGAGACGCACTTCCCTGGACTACATGAAAAGAGATGTGGTGGAACTCCTGGATTATGTGGCCCAAGCAGGTATGACCCTAGCCCTGAGCAGCATCCTACCATTGCCCAGAATGATACAAAGTACAAATAGAAAATGATTGATTTCAACAATTGGCTACGTTTCTGGTGTCATTCTAAGGGGATTCAGTATCTGTCTACTTGGGATGACATGATTGATAGACCTCAATGCTTTGCCAGAGATGGCCTGCATCTGTCACCCCTGGGTTTCTAGGTACTGGCTAAGGTACTTGCCACCCCTATAGTGTGTATTTGTAGGCAATGTTCCAAAGACCAAATTTCCACCATAACAGCTATAAATAAATGCAATCTGAGGGTCATGCTGCTCAATGCTAGAAGTCTAAATCTCAAGATGCACTTACTCGAAGCACTCCTCAAAATGGAGAGCATTGACATTTGTGCTATAACGGAGACCTGGTTTAAAGCAGCAGAAAGCACCCCTGCGCTACCAGCCTATAACTAATTCCACACCTTTTGGCCCCAGAACATGGACCGAAGCTCCAAAGGCAGTGGTGTCTCCATATTCGTAAATGATATGCACACCTCCAGACTAGTAGCCCAACATAATGCATCTGAGATACTCCAAGTACAACTAACATTGGGTAAGATGGCGATTCAGGTCGTAGCCTGCTATAGATCCACAAGCATGTCCCAAGACTCTCACTCCACATTCCTAAGCACCATGGAAACTATTAAGATCCAACCCAACACTCTCATACTAGGTGACTTCAACTACCCCCCCCCCATCAGCTGGGAAAACTACTCATGCACCAATGCACTGGCCCATCATTTCAAGTGCCCTGGACCAGCTCATTCTTACCCCCACTAGAGGAAGCAACATTCTTGACCTGGTTATTGCTAACATGGGCAACCATTGTTCTACACCAATAGTCAATTCCTCCCCAGTTAGATCCGACCACAAACTAATCACCATGGAAATCCACATCTCACCCCCCCTACCAAAGGTATCCACCATGAAAAACTTCTCGAAAGCTGACTTTGGACTCCTAAAAACAGAGGTGGCTAACTTCATGGCACCCATGCCAATGTAAAATACATGCATGACTGCTGAATCTTACACCAATGCACTGTATGAACACGTACATAAATGTATGGAACTGGCCATACCCAACAGAACCAAGACGCTCTCCTCCAAAAAAAGGGAGCCAGTCTGGTGGTCCCCTGCCATTAATAAACTCTAAAACAGAAGGAAGAAACTGTTGCAAAAAAAGGTAAAGTCCCAAGACTGGAAAAATCCCCTTATTAGCCTTGAGAAAAAGTTGAGATCCCTCGTCAAAACCTCCAAAGTCAGCTATGAAGGCAGAATTGCGGCAGAGACTAAAAACAACCACAAAGCCTTCTATTGTTATACCAAGAATCTCCATGGCAATACCCAGATTTGCTCTGAGTTACTGCACAATGGTACCTCCTATACTGAGCCAACAGATATTGCCAACATACTGGCCGACAGATTCAGTGCCAACTTTAATGCTCTCTCACTCCCAAAGGACCAGTCTCAATACTGGAAGAATCCCAGGCACCCAGAATTACTGCAGCACAGGTTAAAGCTGCATTGTCTATGGCCAAGAATAAAGTTCCATGGGACCAGACAATATCCCTAGCTCTGTTCTGCATGAATTACAAAGTGAACTGGCACCACATCTATGTAGTATGTTCACTCACAGACTCACCTCAGACTTTGTCCCTATCGTATGGTGCACTGCTACAGTCATCCCTCTACATAAAGGAGGAGCAACTACAGACCTTTAAAATTATCACCCCATTAGCCTGATGAGTCTGATATGTAATGTATGTATGGAGCGCATCATCATGGACCTAATTAACAAGGATATAGGGAATCTCCAAACTCTAGATCCCACGCAATTTGTTTTTGTGAAAGGTAGATCATGCCTGCTCAACCTGGTTGACTTCTCTGAGTTAGTCACCAGAGCGGTGGATGAAGGTAAGGCAGTTTATACAGCCTACCACGATCTGCCCAAGGCCTTTGATACCATTCCTCACTCAGGAATTATTGATAAACTCAGCAAACTACGCATAGACCCCTATATCATTAGATGGGCTGCAAATTGGCTCACAGATAGAACCCACAGTGTGAAGGTAGCAGACTCTAAGTCAGACTACCATCCAGTCATGAGTGTAGTCCCACAGGGATCAGTCCTGGGTCCTCTCCTGTTTGGCATCTACTTCTCAGAAGACCAGGCCAACATGGAGGGACTCTGGCTGACCAGATTCATAGATGACTGCAAGCTGGGAGCCATTATTAACTCCCTAGGTGATGCAGACATCCTACAGAAAGGACTCTCTGAGACTAATGACTGGTGTCAAAACCATGGCCTTAAGCTTAATGCCAAAAAATGCGTTGTCATCCTCTTTGGGGAAAAACTCAGTTCCCACTAATTACCACATTGATGGGAGCCCAGTGAACACTGAAGTAATGATAAGAGATCTGGGGACACAGGTTGACAGCAAACTCTCCTTCGACCACTACATTACCACTGTGGTCAGAAAGTCCTTCTATGTGGCATGTCTCATTACCAAGGGTTTTGCATCCAGGAAGAAAGAGGTCAAAATTTCTCTCTACTCTTCCCTCATTAGACTAATCATAGAGTATAATGTCCCATTTGGCATGTACCTCACTAGACACCTGCAACAGCTGGAGAGGCCATAAAAGTACCTCACAAAGAGGATCCTAGGCCTTAAACACATGTCCTACATGGACAGAATAAAAAAAAAAACTCCAGCTATTCTCTGTCTCATATTGTCTACTAAGAGGCAATCTCTGTTTGACTTACAAAGCTATGTCTGAAGCAGCTCTGTTAGAAATGCTACATCTAAAGAAATCCCAATCACTCCACACCACGCACTCCAGAAACCTCAACCGCATTACCACAATCAACAGAATATGCTGGAGGGAGAGGTTCATAACCCAGAGACTGCCCATACTCTGGAATAGACTTCCCATACATGTCAAGCAGCGCACCTCACTGGCCCTCTTCAAAAGAAATCTTGATCAGTGGATGGGAAATAGAAAGTTCACCCCGGGGATCACTCCAGTGGCTCTACTTGATAGATAACGATGGGCGGCACAATGCCAGCATGCTTCTATGGGCTAGGCTTGTAAAGGCCCCAGGGCCATTAGCCTAGTACACACCTATGAACAGATGAAAATGGTACAGTAATAACACAGATAGTTGAATGGCATAATTACACATGTCCAAGATAATAACAGAATGGCACAAGAATACAATGATTTGCAACACCAGATCATAGGAATATTGGAAATATATGAATCAAATAATAACTACAAACAAAATGTAAAAGTTAGACTTGCCTAATCACTTACAGTACAAGCAATGCAAGCATATGGTGCTATCTCAGTCATCTTATTATGGAAAATATTTGGAGGAAGATGGAATCTGGATGATGGAACTAACAGGGTCACATAATGTTTTAAAGAGACAACAAAGTATTTGCTGTAATTTACTGAGGTGCTTTCCATTTCTTCACATTATATGACCTTGTTGTCCCAGCTACCTGTCCCACCCATTTTTGAGCTTGAAGGTAAACACTCACTATTATAGGATAGGTCATACAAAGGCAACTCTTTGGTAACTGCAGATATATTAACACAACTTGCTGAAATGCAGGATAAAATGTGTTCATACCTTTATCACCTGATAAAAAAAAACTAAAGGTTATGTTTTGCAATATAAATGGCTCAGCACTTTGCTTGCTTGACTGTCTGTCTGGAAAGATCAGAAGGCTTTGAGTTCTATCCCCACAATGGATTCTGGATTTTCTTTGCCAGTAGTGACACTGCAGTACAATATTAAGGGGAAGTGTTGCTGTTGCACTCCTAATGTAGTATGCTTCAGATGAGATGTTTAAACAAAATACCATCAGCCTGGAATGGTGATAACATAAACAGATGCAAAAGATCCCATGGAAGTTTTTATTTATCAAGAACATCTAACACCCAAAGAAAAGAACAATAGCATACACAATTCTCAAATCATTTGTGAAACCTACAATATATTTTTCCTAATTACTTCACTGTTACCCTTTTTTATTAGTTAGAATGTCTGCACATATCTTATTCTACATATACCTTAGATTACATATCGTTTTTCTATTTCGTGAACTTAATTTCCTGGTATGCATACTTTATCAATATTCTTCTTAAAAGTATCTGCAGTTAGCAAATCACAATTGTTTTCTATTCTATTACTTTCATGGAACATATGTTTACTAGCTTCCACACAGCTGCAGTCTTTAACTAAATAGCACACTGTAGATAGTATATATTCAATCTAAGACTGCCTTTAGCAAAGTTAAGGTTCTCTTTTTTTAAGTTTTAATTAAATTTAATACTGAGAGTTTCAACTATGCTGTTTCTTCAACTGAAATCTAATTTTAATACCAATGTAAAATAGTAACACGGCTGAAATAAATACTCTGTTGGAAAAACACAAAAAAATAAATAAAGCCAATACGCCAACGAAATAAAACACTGCCAATCGGGTCATAAAATAAAATACGGATGTTTTAATAGATAGGTAAATGCTTTCACAACTGCTTCATCAGACCATTTATATCCAACCATTTCAACCTCATACATATATATAAGCATCAATCTGAAATAAATCAATCAATGACAAGCAACAATCAGTCCCTTAAAGAATAATATATCTACAATGTCAAAAATCTGTCCAAGCGCAATCAAAAAACACATATAAACTGTATTATGTACATATGCAATATATATCATGACTAGCCTTTAGAAAATTAACATTCAATGTTTGTCTTTTCCCGGTTAGGGGTTGTCACAGCAGAACTCTGGTCTGCTAATGATTGGCAGTAGATTTTTATGGTGCCGAGTTGCCAGCCCAACGTCCAACCTTCAGCAAAGGCACACCCATTCACGCATGTCTTTCAGAGGTCACTCTACCGCGGAGAAGACATGCAGACTCCACACAGAAGCACTTCAGCCGAGAATTGAGCAGGAGAACCTCTTGCTGTGAGGCAGCAATGCTGCTGCTGTACCACCGCGGCTTTACTTTCAATAATGATTAAAACAATTTCTAAACTTATATACACTACATCAATACGTGAGCCCTCGTCCCTTTAGAATCGGTCTAAGTGGTACCTTTTCATTGAGCCCACTTCCTTGGTCAGCTCTTAACCTAATCATCCAATTGACCTCCCTAGTTTCAGTTGTATTCCTTATGTCACCACCCCTAATACTTGGGGTAATTCTATCAATAACCATAAAACGAAAAGTATGCTGTGCATTAGTGCTCATAACATCTTTCGAAAGGGCATTACTAACAGAATTGCAACAAATACTGTACAGATGATCCCTAATTCTATCCTTAAGACAGAGCCCTTAAAGATAGAATTAGACTGCTAACCTTGTATTTACCTATACACTTATGAAGCCTATAAATTTATGCTCCAAACACGTCTACAAGCTCCTGAATGATGTCACTATCCAAATGCTACACCCACAGTGTAGATTAGTAAATCTACACTGTGTGTGTAGTGGATACTATGAAATGCTAAGTGCATCTGGAACTAACAAAATGTACCACCACGGCTACTAATGGCAATAATTGTCTGTTGCCTATACAAGCTGACTTATGCTTAGCAGCTTCTAACATATTTCTGCTATACCTCTGCAAGAGTTGGGAGGATGGCCTAATGGTTAAGGTGTTTGCCTTATAAACACAAAGTGCAGCGTTTGAGTCTCACAAGGGATAATTGGCTAGGCTTGCAATGGTTCACAAGGGCAGTTAGCCTAGTACTAACCTATGTACATTGGGATTTCACTGGAGCTCATGCACCATGTTGTGCTCTTTTTGCATTTCTAAATCACTCCACCATTCTATTGCCCTCATGTCCATAGATGAAATCACTCATGTTAATACAGTTGCTAGTCGTATTACATTATACTTCCATTAGCATATACTTCAAGCAGCTAGGCTACTTAGTCTTAACCACTCATGCTCAGTGCATCTCTGATTTGCACATGCCCTGTGTTAGGCTGCTCTTCATGCACATTCGCCTACCTCAATGTAGCAAATGTTTCTGAATCCCAGTGATAGTCTGCATATTCACATAATGTGAAAGATTAAATTTTATGTTAGCATACTATTCCTGATCTAGAATTAACTTACTACCTATATAGATTAACTTTTTATCAAATTATAAACTAGAAAACTCAAGAGCATATTATTATCCTGCTAGTAAAGGCTACTAATTTAGCAAACACAGCAGGAAACTATGAATGAGTTTTGAAAGTGAACTAGTTATTAATGTTGCAGACATTTTAATTAAATGGTGATTGTGTTAATCCTGTTTTTAGTTTGCTGGTCTGAATTACAATTGAGGTTACAAAATGCAGAGGTGGTAATGAAATAAGAAAATAATAAATAAACATTACCATTCTTGCAATCAGTTTAATTTAGTTTTCCTCATCAAGCCCCTCTCCCATATGCCATAATAGTTTTATATACACTTTAGTTTCAGATCCAGTACTAAAATATTGAATTTCCATAATTTAGCTTTCTTTCAGGCATTTTGAAAAACAAAATGTCATTATACTATACATTTCTTTTTTTTTTCATTTCCAAAAGCGTTCCCCTCCCACTTTGTTACCTTTCTCATGGTTATGCAACAACATGAACTATATCTTCTTAAATGATGATTGTTTAATACATAAAACAAAAATAACCTAAGTGGATTTAACAAATCTGAATCCTACATTTCTCTTTATTGTGAATGGAAATATGTATCTACATTAGTCAAAATGGCTAACAATACATTATTTATTAAATAATGTTAAATGATCAGCCACTTATATACCAATAATAAATTTTTCTGGTTATACCAAGGGAATAATGCAAGTTAGGACTAGTTCATTTTCAAATCGTCACGCATACCTCTCAACTGTACACATTTTCACAAAATGTCCAGATTTTTGCCTAATATTTTTGGTCTGTTTTACATAAAATGGTGGTTTTCTGGCAAATTAGTGGCAAATCATTAAGGACTAAAGTTAAAAAATAATGACAGACGTTTGAGTTTCAGATTTCATACCCTTCAGAAAATTCATGCTAATACAAAACCTATTATTCTATCAACTTTCTAAATTTGTAAGAGCAATATTTAAAAAGTGTCCCTTTTCTAGGCCTTAGTCCCACTTTTATGTATGGCTTTGTCCAGATTTCTTGCTCTAAGAAGTTGAGAGGTATGCTTCCATGTGTCACATAACATTAGATCTTTTTAAAAAATCATTTAGGGCTCTAACACAATGCCAGAGTCTCATTTTATGGTAGTTTATATAAGTATAGATCCTCTATTAAAACCCCCTGTCACCATGGTTAAACAATGGGTAATTGTACTCCTCAGTGACATTAAGACCCATCAAAACATGTTATATGAGAACAATCATATTTTCAAGGACCACAGAAGAAATCCAAATCACATACCTTGTTGGTATGTTATTCACACATACCCTCCTTATGAGGTGATTCTGAGATTGTCTTTCATTTAATCAGTTGGGACTACTATGTACCAAAATTATTGCACTTTCTCTAGTAGAAAACCCACCCATTCCATTTCGTACAGAATCTTTTAACAGACATTATTTTGAGTTTTGACTGTTGCAAAGATATAAGCTTGAGTCTTTTTAATTTGCTTTTAACAAGCACATTGTTTCTGCTAGACAATAATCCCTTGCTTATTCAATGAGGGAAAATGAGTTTAGTACAGGAAGAGACTGTGTTCACTGTATGTGTTAGCCCAGAAGAGATGAAGTTATACGTAGCATTAGCTAAAGTCAACAAATAAATAACACCAAGGGATTGCAACAAAAGTCAGCAATATCCAGTGAATTATATAAGTGCCAGACTTCATCAAATTATCAAAGTTGAAGACTAGAGGAAAAAAGGAACTGCTCCTTTGTAGAACAGCACCATAGCCAATCACAGGTCTGGATCTACACAGGAATGGAACATTGTTTTGCTGTATGTCTACTTTGCTAGGGTAAGTACTGAACCTGCTGAACTGAACAAAACCCCATATTAACTTAATGGCACAAAAGTCACTCTACTTTTCAACAAGTTTACAGTTGTTGTTGTGTCTTTTGGCTTTTCCCGGTTAGGGGTCGCCACAGTGGAACTCCGGTCCGCTAATGATTGGCAGTAGACTTTTACGTGCCGAGTTGCCAGCTCTGACGCACAACCTTCAACGAAGGTACGCCCATTCACGCATGTCTCCACACAGAAGACAATCTAGCTGAGAATCGAACAGGACAATGTCTAACTGTGAGGCGACAATGCTACCGCAGCACCACGAACAAGTTTATAGTAAAACAAAAAAAAAAAATCCAAGGCCCTAAGAATACCACAAGGCATGAGTTGTCTTAACATACCTCTCAACTGTCCAGATTTTTGCAAAATATCCAGATTTTTACCTCATATTTTTGGTCTGTTCCTCACAAAATTTATGATTTTCTGTCAAATCAGTGAGATGATCTGAGGATTGAAGTCACTAAACAATGATATACATTTGTGTTTCAGATTTCATATCCTTCAGAAAAATGCATACTAAGACAAATCCTTTTATACTAGCAACATTATAAGTTTATAAGAACAATATTTAAAATGTGTTCCTATTTTGGGGCCTTTGTACCCCCATTCTGTGTGCTAAGAGGTTGAGAAGCATGCTTAATAGCAGTGATGTTATGGAAAGGATTGTCTAAGGTAATGTACATGGTTGGGCTGAGGCAATGGTAGAGGCAAGGTTAAGGTAAGATTGAGCATGAATTAGTAAGGTGGGCAGGGAAGCAGAGATGTCCTCTTTACAATCATCAAGGCAATAAAATGATTGAAATCAGCAGGAGTTATGTCTGGAGTGCTGAAACACCTGGTTCATCTTTAGTGTCTGAAGCCTCCATCAGTGGACATACTGAGTGCATGTCCTGACTACAACATGGAACAGCTTTTACTGCACTGCTGGGTTGTGAGTTGTTATTCAAGACACGGGGGTTGGCTGCTGGAAGGCCATTTGATTCTTACTTTATGGAAATTTGTTGGATGATAAGGATGATGGACACTTCTGGTGCCTGGTAACCTTCCCTGTTGCTGAACATCCATGGGTCCCATTCATTCAGTATTGTCTTTGCTCCACTGCCTTGTGAGCCATGTTTCCATAAATACATCTCTGTCTGCCAGCACTTTAAAGGCTGTGTGTTAATCTGCAGAATGGTTATACAAAGAGATGCATGCCAGTGAAGCACCAAACTCATGATTATTATAATTCAAAATGTGGATTATAAATTACCAGCGATACTTGGATACCATTATATGATGCGTAATCTGGTGTGCTCTCTCAGTAACATGGGAGATTCTACAGATTCACAATGTGACAAGGTCTTGCCTTATAAACATTACCAGCTGCTTCCATATTTCCTCTCCAACAGCCCTATGATGCTCAAATAATTTCTTCATCTCCATTTTGCACTGTCATCCAGTTTTAATTATTTTCTTTCAGCAGGTTGCTGTAGGTGGAAAATCTGCTGAAAATGGACATCCAGTGATGGCTGATGCTTCTTCATGTAATGCTGATATTTTTCCAGTTAGTTTAGTAACTCCATTAGCCTGTTATTGTATCTGTTCCTAGCTTTTTGTACAGTACAGTATCAGGCAGGGTTTTGTTTGCCATTGAAGTAAGCATGACCAAAGAATTTTGTATGGAACCCTTATCAGCAGGGTGGGATTGTCCAGTGGCAGGCATACTGGGCTTCATATCATGAGGTGCAAGAAGAGAAATTCCTGATTGTGTAGTTTAAAAGTTGAAAGATGCCCAGTTAGCTTAAAAAGTCGCCAGAAGCACAGAATAGTAATTAAAGAACATTAGATTAACTTGATCCACCTGCTCAGATCCTGGAGCGTTACATACTATACTTATATGCTTCCCACCACATATTCCCCATTAAAGGGACTTTATAGGAAGTAGATTACAGCTTGCGTGTAGGCTGTGCTGCTATTACTTAGATAGTGAGGTAAAACATTTCCATAATTGTCTTCTGTATGCATACATGTAGTGGCGGGTGTGTGTTTTATTTTAAATGTAAATAGACTCACCTGTTCATGAGAGTGTGGAATTATTTATGCAGCTAAATCATTATTTATACTCTGAGGGCTCCTGCTGAGCTGTACTTCAGCATTATTACCTAGTCAACACATGCTGATATTAACTGGTGAAAGAACAAAACCTGCAACAAGTTCTTTATTTACTTGGCTTGTATGATCAGTTAGCTAAAACAAAGCTAAATTCAGTGGTTTAACCAGTCATAAGCCAGTAAATAAAATGTTTTTTTTAAAGCTAGCCAAAGTGCACATATTGACTACTCAGAATGCAGAAGTCATTCATTCTGTTCAGTAACGCATACCACACATATTCCAATTGACATTATTTATGCCTTTAAAAAGTCAGTGCCACATCTGCATTTAGCACAACTGACATAGTTTTAAAACAAAGACACTTAACGTGAGCCATCTTCTTCATTTGCGTACCTTGGGATGCCTACTCTGTGCAATGTAATAAATTACACTGACATTCATAATTAATCCCCTGGCTGACTCAAATTAATTTTCATTTTACAAGCTAGTGTATGAGTATGTTCATGTAGAGGTATGAAGCAGTAATAACCTTCAAAATTATCTGTATGCATTAAAGGGGCTTTGTCAGCAATATCAGTATTATACCATTTCTGGCTAAAACCTGACCCTTTATGATCAGACACCTTCTCCACAGCTGATTGATGTTTCTGTTTACTTTGTTCTCCTTCTTTGCGGAAATGAAATGAAATGCATACTAATGCTTCAAGCATGGCTAGCCTTCCTTTGTTTCACACCCTTGATCTTTTTGTGCTGAATATTTTGTAAGCATCATCAACAATCGGTGGTGGTGCTGCGGTAGCATTGTCGCCTCACAGTAAGAGGCTGTCCAGTTCGATTCACAGCTAGAGCGTCTTCTGCATGGAGACGTGTTAATGGGCGTACCTTCGTTGAAGGTTGTGTATCAGGGCTGGTAACTCGGCACGTAAAAATCAACTACCAATCATTAGCAGACCGGAGTTCCGCTGTGGCGACCCCTAACCGGGAAAAGCCGAAAGACACAACAACATCAAAAAAGAGGACAGCTAATGTTGCAAGAGATAGCCCAGATCCTACTGTAAGTTCAGTGTTTGCATTTTATTGAGGGTGTACCTAAATCTATGAATATCTGCTGCTGAATCTTAGACTGTAAGTTGGTGTTTCCTAAAAGAAGCTGTTATTGATTTCATGAAAAGGGACAACTTGTTTCAGTCACTTGATCATTTCTAATGTTCTGTGCTGTTAGCAAGAGAGGTGTTACATATGTTTAATATATTGTCTGCCAATTTGCCAGTCACAGAGCTCCAAAATATAATTTCAGCTGCAACATCAAAGATTAGGGTGGGAGGGTGGCATAATGGTTAAAGTGTTTACCTTATAAACACTAGGCGCAGGGTTTGATTCTGACATGGGGTAATTGGCTAGGCTTATAATAGCCCACATGGGCAGTTAGCCTAGTACTAATCTATGAACCTATGAACTTATTACTAATGATTCAGTCTGCATTACCTACATTAGATTCTATAGTGCGTCTGAATGCTAGGTAATGGAAATAATTTGTTGCAGCCATACTTACTGTACTCATGCATAGTGAGAATTTGCAGAGGCTGCTCCTAATCACAGCTTCAGTGCAATTCATTCATGCAAGCTGTGCTTAGGTGAAGCTAGTTTAGTCAGCCTAAGAAAAATGTATGCAAATGAGACACTAAGGAGATGTAGAGGAGGAATGCCTTAAATTTGTGTGACAAATGTATGAATATGAGATCTTTGCCCTCTTGTCTGAGATTCATAGTCACATTTTTTTTATGCACAGAAGAGCCATGAACTCATACCTTATAAAAGGAGAAGCTGGGCCTTTTCTATCTACTTTTCCATCAGCGAGGATGTTTATTGCAACTGCCAGCCTGGCTATTTCTTGTGAGGTGCTTGTTTCGACTGTGCCAAAGAACACAGGTGCCCAATGGTACTTGCCAGCTGAAAGGAGCAAGTATAAGCAAAGATTAACTCATTCTAACTTTGCTGCCCAAGAAATCCTTGACAGATTTAGAGTGCACAGGGATATTACAAGGGCTTTATTGAATTTGTATGATCCACAGATGAGGACTGGGGAGATATGTGGTCTTCCTATGCCTGTGGACACCAGGGTATGCATAGCTCACACTGTACTTGCCACAAAGACTTTCAAGAGATAAACTGGGTACACTTTGGGTATTTCTCAGGCTTCTGCCTTGAGAAGGTTTCAGCAGTTCATTGAAATACTCATGGCACATGCAGATCAGTATATTCATCTGCCTGTGTCATCTTAGGACCAAGCAAGAACCATGAGTGCCTTCTATCGGATGGAACATTTTCCAGTGGTGTTTTGTGAGTACAATTGCACCCATGTTCCCACTACAGCCATCTGGAACACAAGAGGAGTGTGACTGGATTGGGAAGGCCTACCATTACATTAACTGCAGGTAGTGTGTGTGATGCATCAGGGAAGCATCAGCAAAGTGTCATCCCAGCATGCTTGCAGTCTTCGTGATTGTCACATCTGGCAGAAAAGCTTGGTCTACTGACTCTTTCTGCATGCAACAATACCTCATGGTCACCGTGTTGGTACATGCAAACGTATCCAGTCATATTCATTTCTGTAAGTATAATTTGGCAAATATTTTGCTTAGTAGTCACCCTGCTTCTTTTGTTATGTCTCTCCCCCTTTTTCCTTTTACAATTGATGCAGCCTACGCGCTGGAACCCTGGCTGATGTATCATTCCATAACCCTGTGGAAGCTGCTAAGGAATGCATCGATACAACCATGTCCTAGACACAGATTGTCAATTAGTGAATGTTTGGCCTGCTTAAAGCATGTTTCCATTGCCTAGATGAGGCTGGAGGGGGCCTTCAGTACAACGTATAAACTGCAAACTGGATACTTAGAATGTGGTGCATTCTGCACAACATGATTATGCATTGGCCTGGTACTCTAATGCCCCATGATGGCACTGCAGCTCTCACTACTGTTTCTTCAACCAGTGATGGCAGTGATGGTGGCCAGCCTATGGCAGTATCAAGTGTCCCCATGTGGCAGGCCTGTACATGGTACATGGTTGTGCAAGCAAAAAGTTTGCATCTAGTCACCCACTATGGGACATGACATACAGGCAGTGGTCCCTTAACTTTAATATCACAATAGATTAAACTTGATGCATGCAGTTTTAACTGTGAGTTACGCTGTGTGGTGCATGACCTACTGACACTGTACATCTGATCGTTTCCATTTTAAAAATGCTTTTATCCACAATTAATTGATTGTTGTATGTTTTTTTTTTATCATACCTCCAGTCTGATGCCTAACTGTCCACTGTGACAGGTATGGCTAATGCTAAATGCATAAGGAGAAGTGCCCTGATTCATTTAAGTATAACGCTCATCTAAAGTTAGTCGGAAATACTGTTCTTTCATCAACACAAATCCTGTGTGTCATAAGAACTGTTAAATAGTTATAATCTATGCAGTTCTGAGGTTGAAATAGCAGCAGTGCTACTTTCACTGTCAGGATTTATGATAGTAGCAACTGCATGGCCCTACTTCTACATCCCTCCTGCAGTACCCACAGAGTACTGTTTGAAGTAATACTTTGCATAACCAAATCAAAAGTCTGCCCAATTGTTTTCTTCCTTCTGCACAGTATCATCACAGTTTCACACATATTGTAAGTAGATGGATATTTATATCCATGCCAGAGTTTTATTCATGGAGTCTGCAATGTAATTATATATCTATGGTATCATAAACAATAGCCCCTAATGGTAGCATTGGTGATGGTGCTAGTGATCGTTAGGAAGGGCTGACATAAGAGCTTGATGCCATGTTACTGTGATGCTGTCATCTGATTGATGCAGTGGTACTTCTAGATACTGATCTGATGGTGGGGCAGATCCAAGACCTCTACTGTAAGGTTCTACCATGTATTGGGGAAGGTTGAACAGTCCTGACTACCTTCTTTTATGTTATGTCACCTGTGGTTGTTGCAGCATTACCTTGAAAATCACATGGTATGTGGCTTACTTGACCCCCACTTGTGTGGAAACCCCTTCTTCCACGTCAGCTGTGCTTCCTGTATGAGTCTGGTAATTCTTTACATTCCACATGTAGAGGTGGACATGGATGCTGTGCTTCCTATGTGGGTCTGGTAAATCTTTACATTGCACATGTAGAGGTGGACATGGATGCTGTGCTTCCTATGTGGGTCTGGTAAGTCTTTACATTGTGCACACGGAGGCAGACATGGATGCTGTGCTTCCTGTGTGGGTCTGGTAAGTCTTTACATTGCGTACGTAGACGTGGACATGGATGCTGTGCTTTCTATGTGGGTCTGTTAAGTCTTTACATTGTGCATGTAGAGGCGGACATGGATGCTGTGCTTCCTATGTGAGTCTGGTAAGTCTTTACATTGCGTACGTAGAGGTGGACATGGATGCTGTGCTTCCTATGTGGGTCTGGTAAGTCTTTACATTGCGTACGTAGAGGTGGACATGGATGCTGTGCTTCCTATGTGGGTCTGGTAAGTCTTTACATTGCATACGTAGACGTGGACATGGATGCTGTGCTTCCTATGTGGGTCTGGTAAGTCTTTACATTGTGCATGTAGAGGGGGACATGGATGCTGTGCTTCCTATGTGAGTCTGGTAAGTCTTTACATTGTACATGTAGAGGCGGACATGGATGCTGTGCTTCCTATGTGAGTCTGGTAAGTCTTTACATTGTGCATGTAGAGGCGGACATGGATGCTGTGCTTCCTATGTGAGTCTGGTAAGTCTTTACATTGTACATGTAGAGGCGGACATGGATGCTGTGCTTCCTATGTGAGTCTGGTAAGTCTTTACATTGTGCATGTAGAGGTGGACATGGATGCTGTGCTTCCTATGTGAGTCTGGTAAGTCTTTACATTGTGCATGTAGAGGTGGACATGGATGCTGTGCTTCCTATGTGAGTCTGGTAAGTCTTTACATTGTACATGTAGAGGCGGACATGGATGCTGTGCTTCCTATGTGAGTCTGGTAAGTCTTTACATTGTGCATGTAGAGGCGGACATGGATGCTGTGCTTCCTATGTGAGTCTGGTAAGTCTTTACATTGTACATGTAGAGGCGGACATGGATGCTGTGCTTCCTATGTGAGTCTGGTAAGTCTTTACATTGTGTACACGGAGGCAGACATGGGTGCTGTGCTTCCTATGTGAGTCTGGTAAGTCTTTACATTAAGCACATGGAGGCGGATATGAATGCTATGCATGCCACCATACTACACATGAGGATCATCATGGCATTGTCCCTAGCCTCCACCATTCTCATGTACTAATGAAATTCATTGTGTATATTTTGCAGTACTCTAGGCATCTCTTCATGACTCTTACACAGTGGTCTGAGCCTGAGCAATGTAACAGCACATTTGTTACTGGGCAGCCAAGGCCTTGTATGTCTTTGGAACTAGCTGTGATATATGCCTTCACCTGGCATCTACTTACACAGGCATCAAAGTAGGAACTAGTGACTATGAAATGGCAGTATCTTACTGAATGTGCTCTTGTTGTTCACAAGAGACTGATGTTGAGTATGAAGTATCCTCTCTCTTCAGGTTGCAATGCTACATTACATTGTGATGATTTTGTGAGCCCGAATCACTGTTTATGGAGTTATGTACCAGCTGTGGTGGGGTCCCACCACTACGCATTGCAACTGTGTGCCACTGTCCACAGGTTGTGTCATGAAAATGAGAGTTATGACATCATTGCTGACAGCCATTCTGCTCTCAAACTGAGTCTGCTGTGCTGACACAGTAGAAGTGATTGGATCTGGTGCAAAACCTGTGAAGGAATAAGTGATAACATGTATAGACCTCTGACAAGCAAAATTGCTTATGTAGAAACAGATGATGCAGACACCATGCAAACTTACAAAGTTTCTTGCATGTCTGACATAGATGGGGTATCTGGTGATGGAAAATGCAATCGATGAGAGGCGTGGCCAGGATGCCAGTCTGGTAGCAGCAGAAATCCATAGCTCTGCTTAGATTTTAATATCCTGACAGGAAATATAATTTAATTTTTAGAAAAATCTAACTAAAAGAATACTAAAAGTTAAATTAACATCAACTCTTTATTATTTTCTAAAAATTAATACATAGTCAAAAGAATTGTTTAATTATTCCTGTCAAAAAGTTTCATACTGGAGATCTCAAGATGAGCAACTTTAAGAACCCACACCAGGAGAGTGCAGTGAAGAAAGAACTACATCTTATAATAACAAACATCCAAGAACTGTCACTAAAAACATGAGCAACGTGAAGAACCCACACCAGGAGAGTGCAGTGAAGAAAGAACTGCATCTTATAATAACAAACATCCAAGAACTGTCACTAAAAACATGAGCAACGTGAAGAACCCACACCAGGAGAGTGCAGCGAACAAAGAGCTACATCTTATAATAACAAACATCCAAGAACTGTCACTAAAAACATGAGCAACGTGAAGAACCCACACCAGGAGAGTGCAGTGAAGAAAGAACTGCATCTTATAATAACAAACATCCAAGAACTGCCACTAAAAACATGAGCAACGTGAAGAACCCACACCAGGAGAGTGCAGTGAAGAAAGAACTACATCTTATAATAACAAACATCCAAGAACTGTCACTAAAAACATGAGCAACGTGAAGAACCCACACCAGGAGAGTGCAGTGAACAAAGAACTGCATCTTATAATAACAAACATCCAAGAACTGTCACTAAAAACATGAGCAACGTGAAGAACCCACACCAGGAGAGTGCAGTGAAGAAAGAACTACATCTTATAATAACAAACATCCAAGAACTGTCACTAAAAACATGAGCAACGTGAAGAACCCACACCAGGAGAGTGCAGTGAAGAAAGAACTACATCTTATAATAACAAACATCCAAGAACTGTCACTAAAAACATGAGCAACGTGAAGAACCCACACCAGGAGAGTGCAGTGAAGAAAGAACTACATCTTATAACAAACATCCAAGAACTGTCACTAAAAACATGAGCAACGTGAAGAACCCACACCAGGAGAGTGCAGTGAAGAAAGAACTGCATCTTATAATAACAAACATCCAAGAACTGTCACTAAAAACATGAGCAACGTGAAGAACCCACACCAGGAGAGTGCAGTGAAGAAAGAACTACATCTTATAATAACAAACATCCAAGAACTGTCACTAAAAACATGAGCAACGTGAAGAACCCACACCAGGAGAGTGCAGTGAAGAAAGAACTACATCTTATAATAACAAACATCCAAGAACTGTCACTAAAGCATGAGCAACGTGAAGAACCCACACCAGGAGAGTGCAGTGAAGAAAGAACTGCATCTTATAATAACAAACATCCAAGAACTGTCACTAAAAACATGAGCAACGTGAAGAACCCACACCAGGAGAGTGCAGTGAAGAAAGAACTACATCTTATAATAACAAACATCCAAGAACTGTCACTAAAAACATGAGCAACGTGAAGAACCCACACCAGGAGAGTGCAGTGAAGAAAGAACTACATCTTATAATAACAAACATCCAAGAACTGCCACTAAAAACATGAGCAACGTGAAGAACCCACACCAGGAGAGTGCAGTGAAGAAAGAACTACATCTTATAATAACAAACATCCAAGAACTGTCACTAAAAACATGAGCAACGTGAAGAACCCACACCAGGAGAGTGCAGCGAACAAAGAACTGCATCTTATAATAACAAACATCCAAGAACTGTCACTAAAAACATGAGCAACGTGAAGAACCCACACCAGGAGAGTGCAGTGAAGAAAGAACTACATCTTATAATAACAAACATCCAAGAACTGTCACTAAAAACATGAGCAACGTGAAGAACCCACACCAGGAGAGTGCAGTGAAGAAAGAACTACATCTTATAATAACAAACATCCAAGAACTGTCACTAAAAACATGAGCAACGTGAAGAACCCACACCAGGAGAGTGCAGTGAAGAAAGAACTACATCTTATAACAAACATCCAAGAACTGTCACTAAAAACATGAGCAACGTGAAGAACCCACACCAGGAGAGTGCAGTGAAGAAAGAACTGCATCTTATAATAACAAACATCCAAGAACTGTCACTAAAAACATGAGCAACGTGAAGAACCCACACCAGGAGAGTGCAGTGAAGAAAGAACTACATCTTATAATAACAAACATCCAAGAACTGTCACTAAAAACATGAGCAACGTGAAGAACCCACACCAGGAGAGTGCAGTGAAGAAAGAACTACATCTTATAATAACAAACATCCAAGAACTGTCACTAAAAAATCCAAGAACTGTCACTAAAAACATGAGCAACGTGAAGAACCCACACCAGGAGAGTGCAGTGAAGAAAGAACTACATCTTATAATAACAAACATCCAAGAACTGTCACTAAAGCATGAGCAACGTGAAGAACCCACACCAGGAGAGTGCAGTGAAGAAAGAACTACATCTTATAATAACAAACATCCAAGAACTGTCACTAAAAACATGAGCAACGTGAAGAACCCACACCAGGAGAGTGCAGTGAAGAAAGAACTACATCTTATAATAACAAACATCCAAGAACTGTCACTAAAAACATGAGCAACGTGAAGAACCCACACCAGGAGAGTGCAGTGAAGAAAGAACTACATCTTATAATAACAAACATCCAAGAACTGTCACTAAAAACATGAGCAACGTGAAGAACCCACACCAGGAGAGTGCAGTGAAGAAAGAACTACATCTTATAATAACAAACATCCAAGAACTGTCACTAAAAACATGAGCAACGTGAAGAACCCACACCAGGAGAGTGCAGTGAAGAAAGAACTGCATCTTATAATAACAAACATCCAAGAACTGTCACTAAAAACATGAGCAACGTGAAGAACCCACACCAGGAGAGTGCAGTGAAGAAAGAACTACATCTTATAATAACAAACATCCAAGAACTGTCACTAAAAACATGAGCAACGTGAAGAACCCACACCAGGAGAGTGCAGTGAAGAAAGAACTACATCTTATAATAACAAACATCCAAGAACTGTCACTAAAACATGAGCAACGTGAAGAACCCACACCAGGAGAGTGCAGTGAAGAAAGAACTGCATCTTATAATAACAAACATCCAAGAACTGTCACTAAAAACATGAGCAACGTGAAGAACCCACACCAGGAGAGTGCAGTGAAGAAAGAACTACATCTTATAATAACAAACATCCAAGAACTGTCACTAAAAACATGAGCAACGTGAAGAACCCACACCAGGAGAGTGCAGTGAAGAAAGAACTACATCTTATAATAACAAACATCCAAGAACTGTCACTAAAACATGAGCAACGTGAAGAACCCACACCAGGAGAGTGCAGTGAAGAAAGAACTACATCTTATAATAACAAACATCCAAGAACTGTCACTAAAAACATGAGCAACGTGAAGAACCCACACCAGGAGAGTGCAGTGAAGAAAGAACTACATCTTATAATAACAAACATCCAAGAACTGTCACTAAAAACATGAGCAACGTGAAGAACCCACACCAGGAGAGTGCAGTGAAGAAAGAACTACATCTTATAATAACAAACATCCAAGAACTGTCACTAAAAACATGAGCAACGTGAAGAACCCACACCAGGAGAGTGCAGTAAAGAAAGAACTACATCTTATAATAACAAACATCCAAGAACTGTCACTAAAAACATGAGCAACGTGAAGAACCCACACCAGGAGAGTGCAGTGAAGAAAGAACTACATCTTATAATAACAAACATCCAAGAACTGTCACTAAAAACATGAGCAACGTGAAGAACCCACACCAGGAGAGTGCAGTGAAGAAAGAACTACATCTTATAATAACAAACATCCAAGAACTGTCACTAAAAACATGAGCAACGTGAAGAACCCACACCAGGAGAGTGCAGTAAAGAAAGAACTACATCTTATAATAACAAACATCCAAGAACTGTCACTAAAAACATGAGCAACGTGAAGAACCCACACCAGGAGAGTGCAGTGAAGAAAGAACTACATCTTATAATAACAAACATCCAAGAACTGTCACTAAAAACATGAGCAACGTGAAGAACCCACACCAGGAGAGTGCAGTGAAGAAAGAACTGCATCTTATAATAACAAACATCCAAGAACTGTCACTAAAAACATGAGCAACGTGAAGAACCCACACCAGGAGAGTGCAGTGAAGAAAGAACTACATCTTATAATAACAAACATCCAAGAACTGTCACTAAAAACATGAGCAACGTGAAGAACCCACACCAGGAGAGTGCAGTGAAGAAAGAACTACATCTTATAATAACAAACATCCAAGAACTGTCACTAAAAACATGAGCAACTCGAAGAACCCACACCAGGAGAGTGCAGTGAAGAAAGAACTACATCTTATAATAACAAACATCCAAGAACTGTCACTAAAAACATGAGCAACGTGAAGAACCCACACCAGGAGAGTGCAGTGAAGAAAGAACTGCATCTTATAATAACAAACATCCAAGAACTGTCACTAAAAACATGAGCAACGTGAAGAACCCACACCAGGAGAGTGCAGTGAAGAAAGAACTGCATCTTATAATAACAAACATCCAAGAACTGCCACTAAAAACATGAGCAACGTGAAGAACCCACACCAGGAGAGTGCAGTGAAGAAAGAACTACATCTTATAATAACAAACATCCAAGAACTGTCACTAAAAACATGAGCAACGTGAAGAACCCACACCAGGAGAGTGCAGTGAAGAAAGAACTACATCTTATAATAACAAACATCCAAGAACTGTCACTAAAAACATGAGCAACGTGAAGAACCCACACCAGGAGAGTGCAGTGAAGAAAGAACTACATCTTATAATAACAAACATCCAAGAACTGTCACTAAAAACATGAGCAACGTGAAGAACCCACACCAGGAGAGTGCAGTGAAGAAAGAACTACATCTTACAATAACAAACATCCAAGAACTGTCACTAAAAACATGAGCAACGTGAAGAGCCCACACCAGGAGAGTGCAGTGAAGAAAGAACTACATCTTATAATAACAAACATCCAAGAACTGTCACTAAAAACATGAGCAACGTGAAGAACCCACACCAGGAGAGTGCAGTGAAGAAAGAACTACATCTTATAATAACAAACATCCAAGAACTGTCACTAAAAACATGAGCAACGTGAAGAACCCACACCAGGAGAGTGCAGTGAAGAAAGAACTGCATCTTATAATAACAAACATCCAAGAACTGTCACTAAAAACATGAGCAACGTGAAGAACCCACACCAGGAGAGTGCAGTGAAGAAAGAACTACATCTTATAATAACAAACATCCAAGGACTGTCACTAAAAACATGAGCAACGTGAAGAACCCACACCAGGAGAGTGCAGTGAAGAAAGAACTACATCTTATAATAACAAACATCCAAGAACTGTCACTAAAAACATGAGCAACGTGAAGAACCCACACCAGGAGAGTGCAGTGAAGAAATAACTACATCTTATAATAACAAACATCCAAGAACTGCCACTAAAAACATGAGCAACGTGAAGAACCCACACCAGGAGAGTGCAGTGAAGAAAGAACTGCATCTTATAATAACAAACATCCAAGAACTGTCACTAAAAACATGAGCAACGTGAAGAACCCACACCAGGAGAGTGCAGTGAAGAAAGAACTACATCTTATAATAACAAATATCTGAGAACTGTCACTAAAAATGGACAAATTCGAAAACAAAATGGATATTATCAAACAAAAATGCAGTAAACAACTGGAACTTCTAAACGGAATAGTAGAAAAACAATCTGAACAGATTCTTGCCTTAGAGGAAACAGTAACTGAACTAGATAGTAGAGGGACAGAAAATGAACATCACAATGAATTTCTTCTGAAGCAAAACACCAGGCTGATTGAGAAACTGGAAGACCTTGAAAGTAGATCAAGAAGGATTAACATAAGAATATATGGCATTACTGAGAAAGAAGAGGGAGCTAACATGATTCAGTTCCTCAATGAGTGGTTTTCATCAGCACAGAGTGTGTAGTTAGAACTTGTCTGATTGAAGACAGCTGGAACAGGGCTCAGTTCATAGGTTCATAGGTTCATAGGTTCATACTAGGCTATCTGCCCTAGGGCATTTATAAACCTAGCCAGAGTGTGTTTGGCTTTCACCACCCATTTTAAATGAATTTTGCTATGCCCTTTTTCGAGGTTAGTATACTGTGCCTCTGTCTAACAGTGACACAGAAGTGATACCCGGGGTAAACCTACGATCTCTCATCCACTCATCAAGATTCCTCTTGAAGAGAGTCAATGAGGGACTCTGCCTAACCTGGACTGGGATTTTATTCTAGGGTGAAGGGAGCCTCTGGGTTATGAATCTGTCCCTCCAGCATGTCCTATTTATTTCAGTGCTGAGGTTCAAGTCTCGAGGCGAGCTCGATGGGATTTGGATTTTCTGAGGTGCAGCATGTCCATTAATTCCGGGTTGGACATGGCTTTATACGTCAGGCACAGATCGCCTCTGAATAGGCGGTATGCCACTGAGTAGAGCTGGAGTTTCTTTAACCGGGCAGCATATGGCATCTGTTTGAGCCCTTTGATCCTCTTGGTGAGGTACTTTTGGGCTTTTTGTGAGGTAGTTTTGAGCTTTTTTACTGGTTAATTTGGTAATTTGTTTAAATCAGTTTCCTCAATTTCTATTGTTATATAAAAAATTGCACTTTATTCATCTGCTTTTACTGTATTTGTGTTTCTTTCTACTTTATTACTTTACTTTGCTTTTGCTGTTTGTTCTTAAAAGTACTTAATTGTATTTATTCTGCTGTATTTATTACTGCTTGTTAGTAGCCTGATTAAATTGTAACTGTTATTGTACGTCTTTGGTTGAAGCACTTGGACTTCAGACCAGTTGTTTTACATTAAGAAGGTCTGTGGTCTGCACTGTTGTGGCAGGACAGGTAGCTTTCATCCTTCTAAGTTGGGAGTTGCTGATTGAAGGCTTAGTGTCTGTTATTCTAAAAGTGTATTAGATCTGGTTTAAGCACTTGGGCTTTGGGCCAGTTATTTTACATTAAGAAGGTGTGGTCTGCACTCTTGTGGGAGGAGAGGGTAGATTCTGCCCATCTGAGATGGGACTTTCTGGTTAAAGGCTTATTGTACCTGCTTATTTGAACTGTTTCTTTCTCAAATTGGTATGCCTTGTTTGCTGTACCATAGACTAAAATCAGACCTGCTGAATCTAGCTTTCTTTGTATAACTTGAGCACTAATCCAGACCATCTATTTTTGGAGAAGGTTCCCCTGCACCCTAGTGGCAGAAGTGTGCAGTTAGAACTTGTCTGATCGAAGACTGCTGGAACGGGGTTCAGTTTTTAGCTTTTTATTGGTTAATTGGCTAATTTGTTTAAATCAGTTTCCTCATTTGCGACTGTTATATTGATATATATATATATATATATATATATATATATATATATATATATTTTTTTTTTTTTTTTTTTTTTTTTTCTAGGCATGCTCCAGAAAGAACTACCAGAGTTAAGACCAAAGCAGCTCCATGGCTTACTAGGGAAACAAGACAAAAATAATAGAAAGGAACAGAGCCTGGAAATCTGGAGATCCAACAAAACTCCAAGTACAGGGCAAGCCTACCAAAAGATTAGAAATCTAACCAAAAAAACTAGTCAAGCAAGATAAAAATATTACTTTATCAACCACCAAAATCAACACATGAACAACCCAAAAAAATTCTGGGCAGGATTAAACAGGTTACTATGCCCTGGAAAAATCACCACTCCACCCCCAACAACCAGGTTAATGAAAGAAAGCATAGCTGAATCATTCAATACTTTCTTTACTGAGACCATTCTTGCCCTATCACAAAAACAAACTTATACCAAAACCACTACTATTGATCCCAAACCTAATAATAACCCAACTTTTAAGCTTCAACCCACCCCAACCTCCTACATAAGAAAATTACTTTCTCAATTAAAACCAACAACACTAGCAGTAGACTCCCTCCCCAACGAATTCATAAAACTGGCAGCAACTGAAATAGCCATACCAGTCTCTATCCTAATAAACAGATCCAACTCTGAAAGCTCAGTACCCCTGATCTGGAAAACGGCCTATATTATACCCCTTCATAAAGGGGGCAATTCTTATGACATATCTAACTACAGGCCAATAGCTATCCTATCCCCACTTGCTAAAATACTGGAGAAATGTATTCACAAACAATTAATTTCCCACCTTATTAAGCAAGATCTTATATCCCAAACCCAACACGGGTTCCGCCCAGGTCATAGCACAACCACTGCCCTGCTAGCATTCACTGATACCATTAACCACAACAGAAATAATGGCAAATTTTCTGCAGCCCTTTTCCTAGACCTATCAAAGGCATTTGACATGGTTAATCATAAAAAAATATTCTCCCAACTTTCTATCTTAGGCCTAGATACATTGGCAATCTCCTGGTTTAAGAACTACCTCAGCAATAGACAACAGGCAGTACTATGGAGCAATAACTTGTCTCCACTCTTACCTGTGACACTTGGTGTACCTCAGGGATCCATACTGGGCCCCCTACTATTCTTAATTTTTACTAATAATCTCCACTCAGCTGTAAACAGTTCAAACCTCATCCAATACGCTGACGACTCTACTATAATATGCAGTGCCCCTACCTTAGCAGACCTACACAAAAAAACCCAGGAAAATTTTCACTCAGTCGAAACCTGGCTTACTGAGAATGCCTTAATATTCAACCCCAAAAAAACTAAACTCCTCATATTTCATCCTTCAATCACTACTGCCCCCACCTCCTCCTTTACTATCCACTCAATAAACGGTACCACTATCTCACCTGACTACCAGACAAAGCTTCTAGGTATCACTATTGATAACAAACTCAAATTTGATGTACATATTAATCTGGCCATAAAAAATACTAACAAAAAGCTGGGTAGTCTCTACAAACACAAATCATTCCTGACTCACAATGCTAGAACTACAATAGCACAAACACACCTTCTCTCAGCTCTACTATATGCATCACCAATCTTGACCGACCTATCCAAAACAGAAACCAATAAATTGACCTCCTGCTATAATCAGATAGCCAAATTTGCCAACAACAGCTCCTTTAGAACTCATCACTGCCAAAATCTAAAACAATTGGGTTGGCTTGAACTACCAAACCTACTAACCTATAACCAGCTGATTATCACACACAAGCTACTTTATCATCCAAACACAACACCTTCATTAAGTAACATAATCAAACAGTACTCCTGTCCTAGGCAACTCTGCTCCACTAATAAATTACTTTTAGCAGTTACCAGATCTCACAATCATGCTGGTGACTCCCTATATTCTTCTTATATAGCCAAACTCTGGAATTTTCTGCCTACATCCTTAACCCTAGAAGCATCCCTCTCTAAATTTAAAATAACTCTCAAATCTTACCTAAGCATAAAATGGCTATGTCCCTGTTCCTCACCAGACTAATTCTTGGACATCATCTATACTATTGTAAGTCACATGTTTTATCCTCATAAAATTTGTATACCACAACTGAAGAAAGATGGCTTATCTGTGTTATTCTGCACTGTATATTGTTATTTAGACTTGTTATCAACTGTATCTGACTGATGCTTAATTCCTTTATGTGTGCCCAATGGGCCTAGTTTAAATATGTATCCTGAATTATCTGCTTGTCTGTTAACTTGCCTCATTGGAGCTTTTCTCCCCAGGTCTCCACTGAAAATGGACATATATCCAGTTGGAATATCCCGGTCAACAAATGTAAACTAAATAAATAAATAAATAAATATATATATATGTGTATATACACTTTATGCATCGCTGCTTAGCTTGGGTTAAAATATTCCCTGCGCCATAAAGTCTGCTCTTCAAATTTTTCCTTAGAATGAGCCAGTTTTTTTTAGTTTTATCACTAAAATCTGTTTCTTTGAGCTCAGCACTTGTTCAGAACTTGTAAACACTAAATAAGCTGCAAATTACTACAGCACTCAACTTCCCACACTTGTCTAGAGGAAAACAGCTTTTAGTACTTAATAAATAAGCACCTATCCAGGCATGTCTAAGGGTCAGCTCCCATTGTTTTCTCCTGTCTACCTGATGAATCTGGGCATCTTGGGGCAATGCAGCAATTGCCTCATGTACACAGACAACCCTTTCCTCCTACCACCCAACACTACAACCTGTGAGAGATGCACTTATATAGCCAAACTGGAAGCAAAGCTCTCTTCAACCAAGACTGGACTAGACAGTCAAGAGGAGAAGGCAAACACTTGCACCACACCACACCACACCACACTCATCACATAGTCCCTCAAAACCTACACCACCAAAACACACACATAGAAACACGAAACAGACACCTACATTCGTGGAGGCTCTCAATAAAAATCTGCTCAAGCAACAGAGGCCCCAAACAGAAATGCAAGCAACTTCTACCTCCCAACACAACCCAAATGACACGTAGCCCACAAACTCAGTGTGCCACTCAACCACAGCCCATAAAGCATAACAATGTACCCAACACTTTAGTCATAGGTGACTCTATAGTCATGCACATTGATGTTCCACTCACCAGGCTAAACAAGGAGAACGTTACTGTCAGCTGCCTGTCGTGTGCCAGGATCCTCCACATAACGCATGCACTCAGGTCACTCCACAACAACTACAAATATGACTCTGTCATTGTCAATGTTGGTGTGAATGACCTGAGACATACCTCCCTGGACTACATGAAAAGAGACATGGAGGAGCTCTCCGATCTTGTAGCCCAGGCAGGTATGACCCTAGCCCTGAGTAGCATCCTGTCATCACCCAGAATGATACCACAGTACAAGGACAAAATGATTGACTTCAACAATTGGCTAAGCTTCTGGAGTCATTCTAAGGGGATCCAGTATCTGTCTGCCTGGGATGACATGATCAACAGACGATGATGCTTTGCCAGAGATGACCTGCACCTGTTGCCCTTGGGATACACAAATGCACTTTATAAGCTCTTACATGAGTGCATGGATCGTGCTATCCCTAACAAAACCAGGATGCTATCCTCCAAAAAAAGGAAGCCAATCTGATGGTCTCCTGCCATAAACAAACTCTACAACAGAAGAAAGAAACTGTTGCAAAAAAGAGTAAAATCCCATGATTGGAGGAACTCCCTGGTCATCATCAGTAAGAAGCTGAGATCCCTCATAAAATCCTCCAAAGCTAGTTACGAAAACAAAATCACCACTGATTCTAAAGACAACCACAAAGCATTCTATAGCTATGTCAAGAATCTCAATGGCAACACTCAGATCTGCTCTGAGTTACAGCACAATGGCACTAAATATACAGAACCAACTGATACTGCCAACATCCTGGCAGATAGGTTCAGTGCTAACTTACCCCCCCCCTCACCCCCTAAAGGGCCCATCTCTATTCTGGAAGAATGCAAAGTTCCTGTAATCATGGCTGCACAGGTAAAAAATTCTTAATTATTATTAATATACATATGTCAATATAAAATGTGCATGATATACTAATTTAATTTAACTCTTTAGCTTCCCTACCTAATAAGTGCTTTTAATTTTAAAAACCATACTCTCCAAAGCCAAGAACACAGCATCCATGGGATCTGACAACATCCCAGGCTGCATTCTGCACGAACTGCAGAATGAACTGGCACCCCACCTAAGCACCATGTTCAGTCATAGCTTCACCTCATACAACAGAGACTAGTAACAATCTACAGGGCTTATTGGGGCTCCGAAACTAACCGAATGTTTAACCGAACCCTTATCACTACAAATAGCTACCAGTAGTGAAACACAGGAGCAACCGGCCAGTGATTCTGTGGATATTTCTTTACAACTAAAACAGTTGGACCAGAAATTGGTCAAATATAAAAAAACCCAATTAGAAATTGCCTACTTCCTTGACTGTTTGAGTGAGGGAATAGTCCCTAAGGGCTTAAGATCTTGTCAGTACCTGACTGGGCTCATAGACGGGTCACCATTTCACCAGGACTTACTGAAACTATTCAATAAGCACGGATTAGAACTACTGGAAGTAATGTGTAAACATTACCAATTGTTGTCCGCTTCACTCATGGAAGAAGCAACTATTTTAAATGAATCAATTCAAAAGAATATAAATTTTACACGATATCAATATGATTATGATTAAATTTTTGGCAGCATCGACCAATACATGGGCAAAATAAAAGAAGGTAAACTTAAGAATTTAAAGAGAGATCGACAAGCATACAGTAGTGGAACAGCCTATCCAAACCCCCCCTTCCCAAGTTAAAACATGGGTTGGCCCAAAGCAACCACGTGGGAGGAATCAAACACACCAAGCCGACAACAGTGTGCAAAGCCAGCAAGGCGCTTTAACAACCAAAAATGCAAATAATATCGAGCAGCACAATACTGGAAACACTGTTGCCACAGCGCTTCCATCCCAGAATGAATCAACCTTCCAGCAGTCAAATTTTCGAACAGGAGCCTCACATTACAGCTTGAGGTAGAACACGAATTTTGTAAACAATCATAACAACAGGAACAATTCCAATCCACGAGGGAAGAGGGGGAAGTAAATATTAACCCTATTATTTTGTATAACATGGACAAAGACTTCAAAATCTTTAAATATGCCAATGTTGAAACTGACCCATTTGTCATCGAGTTGCTGGCTAGAGGCAACACTTTCGTCCCCAGTAGCAGGGCCGACTTAGTTAAAACTTTAGTTGACCTAAAACTGTTCCTTAAGAAAATTAATTTGAAACTGTTTTTCGGTAGTGACCAAACAGAAGCTAATAATCTACATATTGCAAGTACTTTCCTACCACCAATGCACCCTGTTTTGAACTTATTTGATAAAATGCGTGAGATAGACTTAAGAAATATGTTGTGTACTAACATTTACAGGAAAAATGTGTCTCTTAATGTTACCACACAAGAAAAAACAGCCTTGCATTTATTGAGAGAGACAGGGGTTAGATTCATGTAACCAGACAAAGGAGGGGGATTAGCGGTTATGACACAGGAACAATATACTGATAAAATACTGAGTATATTAAATAGTAATGTCTATCAAGAAACATCCAGAAATGAATTACAGCAAGCATATTCCAGAATTGTGTCACTGTTTAATGACTTCTTTATAGAAGGAAGAATAGACTTGTCAGCATTGAACTAGTTGACTATGTTATCACCCAGAACTCCAATTCTTTTTGGAATTCCTAAAATACATAAATCATTGGCTGACCCCCCCCCCCCCATGAGACCCTTAGTCGATGCTAGAAACAGTGTCATGTACCCTTGTGCGAAGGTGGTGGATAACATACTTCAAAAATATGTAATACAAGACAATGCAATTTGCAAAGATTATTGGTCATTCCTTCAAAACATCAACAATCTCGAATTCAATGGCAACCTAAATTTCTTAACCGTCGACATGAGGGATTTGTACACATGCATCCCTCACCAAGATGGTATAGAATGGCTGAGCTTTATGTTAAGGAAAAGAGGGGCAAAACAATCAGAAATAACTTTGGTAGAAGAAATGCTAGATATAGTTTTATCATATAACTTTTTGATCTTTAACAATAGAACTTACCTACAGAAAATTGGTGTAGCCATGGGTTCCCCATGTGGGGGGAGCTTTGCAAATTTAGTCATGGTTTATTGGGAACAAGAAGTGATTGGGAAGAATGACCAAATGATGAACAAAGTTAAATTTTATACACGTTTCCTTGATGATATTTTTATTTTAATAGAAGGAGACGAAAAAACAGCACTTAATTTGGTTTCATTCTTCATTGCCAGTTCCAGTTTTCTGTCTTTCACTTATACATACAGTAGTGAAAGAATCGCATATTTAGATGTAGATTTATAGAAAGATCATGGAAACAGATCATTTTGTACAAAAATCTACAGGAAAGAAACATAGTCTAACAGTTTTCTCCACTATAGCAGCAACCACCCCTGGTACCAGAAGAGATCAGTAGTAAAAGCCCGTATGGTCTCAAGAGATGTGGACTTTTTGGAAGAGTGCCAATTACTTAACAAAATGTTTATGAGACGTGGATACCCAAAACTACTCATAGACAGTTTAGATAATGAAGTAAAAACAAAAAGAGAGTCAGGCACATACCAACTTATTCTTGGTGGTACAAAACACATAGCAGTACAGACTCAAAACCTAGACACCTCATCAGTAAGATTGGCATTCATTACACCCTTTAGCATTGACAGTGAGGTCATTACATTGATTATCAATAAAAATTAGCCTATAATCAATAGCGACAAGGATTTAAAAAGTAAACTTCCAGAAAAAACAAAAATAGTCTGGAAAAGAGGCAGGAATTTGAAACAAATTATGGAGAGAAATGTATAGGGACTACCAGGGAGGAAGGGCATGTTCCAATGCAATATGTGTAATTACTGCTCTTACATGAATACTGGAGAAACTTTTTGTATTAGGAATGTTTCTTATGAGGTGAGACACAAATTTACCTGTCAGTCCAAAGGTGTAGTGTATTTTAGCCCAGTGCCAACAATGTCCAGCATTCTATTTTGGGAAAACTGACAGGAAACTTCGTGAACGTGTTTATGAACATCTGTATGCCATCAAGAAAGGTAGATCAGAAAATGCATTAGCAAAACACATATTAGAGCACCTGAATTACAAATTCCTGTGTTCAATCAGATGGCAGGGGTGGACCACACTGTGTACAGTTAGAGGTCTTTGAACTATGCTGGCAGATACATTGTAATGCTAGTATTTTTCCAGGACTCAATGAAATATGCTCCCTTTATCCTATTTTGAAGCTAAGAAGTTTGAGTAGGTAGGTATATATGTGCACATATTCACTACTCAGACCAACTACATATAATCTCATATAGGTATATCGACGCATTTGATTTATATACCCATATACTTATATATTTACATTCTTTAACTATATGTATATATTAGGCTCTAACCGGGGGTTTACACTATGTTGAGACCTATCTAGTTATTAGCCTTTCATCTTTCCAAACAGATGGCTACTATTTTAACTAATATACACTTGATTATAGATGCACATTTCTGTATTAACATGTGTTTATTCTTCTTTTACATTTTCTGTGCTTACATACATTTTTATATGCTTGTGTATATTTGATCTATGTTTACTGAATAGGTTTATAGTTTCATTGTTGTACATATTTTTACTTGCTTGTATTTATTAGACCTAGGTTAAACATATAGATCTACAGGTTAGAACGTATATAACGCACACTATTCATTTTAAAATAAATCATTAAAAATATTTTCGTATATGTTAGGGAATTACAGGGTCAAAACATTTTGCATTTGATGAAAAGCATGATTTTACATGTTGTTCAACATTTATTTTACTATGTTTTTACCTTTCGAACTATTCAATGTTAAATGAGCATTTTAATCAGCTGTGGTGTTTGTATTTCTGGCACCACAGCCCTAGGATATATATTGTAGTTGTTGCAAGGTCTTTTTGTCTGAAGAAGTCCGACAATTAGGTGGGATGAAAAGCGCTTAACCTGTACATGTATTTATTTATTTTATACAAATTGTATTAAATAAGGTTTTTAACCTATGATACAGTTACTCCGTGTTCTTGGGTGTGTGTTATTCCGCAGTTCATAGCTTTCAGTTTCAGTTGTTCATAGCTTCACCTCAGGCTTTGTGCCCACTGAATGGTGCACAGCAATGATTATCCCACTCCACAAAGGGGGAGCCACCACGGACCCCTAGAACTACCACCCCATTAGCCTAACGAGCCTGGTCTGCAAGGCCATAGAATGTATCATCATGGATCTTATAAACAAAGACATTGGTAATCTCCATACTCTGGACCCCACCCAGTTTGGGTTTGTAAAAGGCAGATCCTGTCTCCTAAACCTGATAGACTTCTTTGAAGCAGTCACCAAAACCGTAGATAAGGATAAGGTGGTTCACACAGCCTATCCAGATATCGCCATGGCTTTTGACACCACCCCCCCCCTCTGGAATTCTAAATAAACTCACTAAACTAGGTATAAATCCCTATGTCTCAAGATGTCACTGACAGAACCATCACTGTGAAAGTAGCAGACTCCAAATCCGACTTTAGACCAGTGACAAATGGAGTACCACAGGGTTCAGTCCTGGGTCCTCTCCTGTTTGGTATCTACTTTTCTGAAGTACAGGCTAGCACAGAAAGTCTTTGGCTAACAAAGTTCATAGATGACTGCAAGCTAGGAGCCATAATCAAAACTCCTAACAATGTGGACATCCTACAAAAGGGCCTCACAGAGACAGATGCCTGGTGTCAAAGCCATGGCCTCAAGCTCAATGGCAAAAAGTGCATTGTCATCCCCTTTGGTAAAAACTCTGTACCCATGAGCTACCACATAGGTGGTAGTCTACTTAATACTGAATGTGTGATAAGAGACCTTGGGACACAGGTGGACAGTAGTCTCTCCTTTGATAATCACATTGCCACAGTATTCAAGAAATCCTTCTATGTGGCACACCTCATCACAAAAGGTTTCTCATCCAGGAAAAAAGAGATCATTGTTCCCCTCTACTCATCACTCATTAGACCCATTATAGAGTACAACACACCTTTTGGTATGTACCTCACAAGACATCTACAACAACTGGAAAGGCTGCAGAAATACCTTATAAAGAGGATTACTGGCCTCAAACAGATGCCCTACGCAGACCGTCTCAAAAACTCCAGCTTTACTCCATCGCATATCGCTTACTCAGAGGCGATCTCTACCTAACATACAAAGCTATGTCAAACCCGGAGCTGTTGGACATTCTCCACTTAAAGAAATTCCAATCCCTCCAAGCTATACGCTCTACTGACATAAACCTTATCACTACAATAAACAGAACATGCTGGAGGGATAGATTCCTGTCCCAGAGACTTCCCATACTCTGGAACAAACTACCTGTCTATATCAAACAAAACTCCTCATTAGGGCTCTTCAAGAAAAATCTTGATGATTGGATGGGAAATAGGAAATTCACCCCGGGGATCACCTATGTGGCTCTGCTCGACAGGGGCACAGGAAAATAATTTTCTTGGGTGGAGAAAGCCACGGTACCTTTTTGGCTAGGCTTGTATAAGCCTTAGGGCTGCTAGCCTAGTACCTACCTATGAACCTATGAACCTATAAGATACAATTATTTGCTGATGATATGTTGTTAACATTGGGTGATAGTGATGGTTCTTTGCATGATGTTATAAATACCTTAAGCAAGTTTGAAAGAATTTCAGGGCTTAAATTTAATCATAATAAATACAAAACATTACTAATTAACAAAGGGATCAACAAAAACCTAAGGGAGAATAGCCTGTTTAATTGGGAGAATGATGTATTAGAATATTTGGTTGTCAGTATAAAGACTACATGGAAAGAGTCTGTTAAACTAAACTACAGTAATTTAATAACCACCATTAGTGAGCTAATCAAAAGATGGAATAAAATGTTCTTCACAATGGAGGATAGGCTCTCTTTAATTAAAATGATTGTTTTACCTAAAATTTTGTTTTATATACAGTCATTGACACTACCCCCTCCCAAAAACTTATTTAAAAAATTAGATTCCATGCTACTTACATGTTTATGGTTCCCTTTAACACCTAGGTTTGCATACAAATGGCACATTAGAGCTTGGAACAGTAATGGGATAGCATTCCCTAGCTTAGATCTTTATTCCAAATCAGTTATAATTAATATATTACATTGGATCACACCTACCTATAGATCTGGCTGGAAAATAATACATGAGATTCATATAACTGATGTCAGAATTATAGGAAATCGATTTAAGGAACAATATGGAATAAGTAAAGTTCAATGGCTTTTACGTGAATTGTGTTTATTTAATAAGAAGTTTGATCATCTTTCTTATGGCATTAATCAAATATTTTATAACTTTAAAAATATAATTGATTGCAATTACAACATTAAACAATTCCTATTTCATATATTCCCTATAGCATACTCCCCTGATTGCCTAGATTCTTTCAATATCAGTGCGATGCAAAATTAAAAGAAAATAACTTGATATGCTGGCATCAGTTTATTGAAAATAAGAGTATTAAACCACTAAACTCTTTTATGTAGTTTTGATATTAGTCAAGATAGTTGGTTGTTTATACAATTACTGCAGTTTATAGAAAACAAAATAAGAGTATCAATCAACCTAGAGACTGAATCTATACCTAGTTTGATCCAGCTTTTTATTAGGTGTCTTGAAAAGACAAATAATCAAAAATTAAGAATCTCACCTATCTATAAGATACTAAGAGAAGACACTCTAAAGTTTGACTCAGATTTTTGGAATTACTATGTAAAGATTAATGGAAAACAAATATCTGATGAATCCAAAAAAATGTTATTGAAATCTACGTATGGTACCTCTTCTTCATTATATTGGAGATTGTATACATGGAAATTTATGAATAGGAGTTTCTATACTCCACATAAAATGAACCTTATACTCAAAAACAGTGAAAGTAAATGTTGCAAATGTGATGAATTACTACAGGCCAACTGGGTTCACATGTTCATTCAATGTAGAACTGTTCTTCAGTACTAGAAAGACGTCAGATATTTTGCAAATGCTTTATGGTCTGACAACTGTCATTAATCCTATTCAATGTTCCTATACCCAATGTAATACCAAAATCTCATATTCAGTTACTATGGACAATTCTTGCAATTGCCAGAAAAGTTATTACTTTGAAATGGAAAAGTAAACAAGATTTAATGTTTAAAGATTTTATTAATTTAGCAAAAGTTGTTTGCAAAAACGAACTGCAAACCATTTGTTATAGAACTCATAACATTACTCATAAAAAAACAGCATGGCAAAAACTGGAAAACCCTTTGGACAAATAATGATAACTTATCATTGATAAAATGATTGTTTATCATGGATGAATGTAAATATTGCAAATAGTTTTATTGTTTTATTGTATTTGTTATATGTACATTTACTTATGTTTATAATGAAAACAAAATAAAAATGTTTTTGAAAAAAAAAGAAAATGTAATAGATTATACACACACACACACACACACACATATATATATATATATATATATATATATATATATATATATATATATATATATATACAGCTATCTTGGGCAGTATATGCCTACATGAGGTATAGTCATCATCTATGCATTAACATCCTCATCTACTACACTGTGGCTGCAGCAGTGGTCTGAAAGCACTGGTGACAAAAACCTCCTCTGATGATTCCTGTGGCATTGTCATCTGCATAGTTGTCTTCACCGTTTATGGACAGAAGGTACTCCTCAATGTGGTCTGAAATGAGAGATGATAAGTCAGCAAGTAAAGGACAGTAGTATTGCTGAAATTAATTTCATCCTCAAGTCTTGGTAAGTACCATCATGAGGTGGACCCTGTTTTTCACAAAATCTTACCAAGACGACACCAGTATATAGACTGTATTTTAGGGTTCCTATTAAGTCAGCGGACGGTTGAAATTGTGAATGTTGCTTAATCAAACTTGTTTCAATGAAATGGCAAAATTCTGAAAGCACAGAACAGCATTTTTTTTTTCCTAGGGAAAAAAAATCACTGGGCTGTTTTCAGGACTTTGCCATTTCCTCCGCTGTGGTGTGATCTCAGAGTTGGTATATTTATGTAGGGGGAGTGGGGGGGGGGGGCAAAGCCCCCTACTTTATTTTGTGTTTTTTTTTTTAATGGAGCAGTGATTTTTTTACCATGGGAAAAAAATTGCTGATCTGTTTGGTATTTTGTCTTTTTTTGGAATTTGGGTTGATTATATAGCGTTCATCGTTTTGAGAGTTCACTTATATAATATAGATCTGTATTTTACATAGTATATATCATGGACAGAAGTAGATCAAAATTAAAAAAAGATAGCTGGGTGCAGAAGACCAAGGATAAAAAAGTGTCCAATCCTGGTAGGTGCACTGGTGGAGGAGGATTTTAATTAACTTCGATGACTGTAGCCTTTGGTTATCTATAAACTGTTTTATCTTCCTCTTCATCTCTTACCTCCTCTCTGACATTAATCTCTTTACTAGCCTTGACCTAACTTCCCTTTTCCTTTGTTCCCTTGTTTCTCCCCTCACTATCCAGGAAATTTAAGGCAAATATTTTTTTTTAATTACTGCCTTATACAGCTACCACTGAAACGCATTCCTACTAAGCATGTTCGGCTTCTTCTTGTGAGCTTGAAGCATTTATTTTTTTATTATTCATTTACATTTGTTAAACAGGTAGTGTCTGACTAGGTTGAAAAAAAAAACATTTTCAGCAGAGACCCGGGGAGAAAAGCTCCACAAGAAAAAGAACATTATTAAGGTACAAGCAATAAACTTAGTTTAAGTAGTACATTGTTAACAATATGTAAATGAGCTTAACAAAAATATTATATCAAAATATAATAACAGAATACAATATAAATGCGCATGTTTCAGGCATATGGGAATACTATTATTTTTACAATATATATATGAGGTACATAAGTCATGTAGCTTTACAAGATGAGTCACTTCTGAAAGACCAAAATTGGTCATGTAGTTTTACAAGTTAGGTCATCTGAAGGAACAAAGACTAATAAAGATAAGACAGATAGTGGGTAGCCCTTTGTGGGATGGGCACTATTTGGGCTAACGTGTGAGATGAGGGGGACATATAGGAAGAATATTAGTTGGGAGCAATGCAGGGGGTACAGCCAATTATCATGTAAATAGTCTTTTAGGGTAGTTTTAAATGTGGACAGGTTGGAGTTTTTTTGTTATCTGTTGAGGAAAAATGTTCCAATCTTTGGCTATTTTATGGGAGTAGAGGGTGTCTCTGTGATAGTTGTGAGACTGGGTTACTTTTAGCTTTAGTCTGTTGGATGACCGGACATTCCCTCTGAACAATTAATAGCACCTTTCTGGCATAAACTTTAGGTTCATGAAATTTGCTTTCTGCAGTGTTTAAGCACTAACATTTGCAAAATAATTTCTTAATAACTTTCTGTGCCTGCTGGCTGAAAGAAAGGCAACCTAAGTGTTTCATCCCTTGTTACTATAAAGTATAATTTCACTGAAAGGTACATCTGACAGGACAGCTTTCTCCATCATTTTACCCTATACAAATGTTTCTCTGTTAATGATATAATCAGTCTCTGCAGTGCAGATTACTCACAAAGATACGTTCAAACTTAGTAAACCTACCAGATCTCCATGATAACATGTATTGCTTCTTAATAACACAATGTTTATGGGTCTAATCACTCCATTTGCCCTCACTATGCTTGAGCTCACTCCGTTTCCCTAGCCTACCCTAAATTCTCACTCACCTCACTTCCTCTACTTTTATCATAACCTTGACTCCACCTATTTTATACTTCACCCAGTCCTACAGCCTCACCCCCATGTCCACTACTACCATCGTACATCTCACATACATGCATCTCATGCAAACATAACTATCTTAAGCTCAGCTCCACCACAAATATTCCCACTACAAAATTCACAACAGGTTGAAATGGATTCCACACTACATCTACAAAACCTTCCATATAAGACTTCATGAGGATATCCACCACAGTCTAGGACCAATCTTTCTAGAACACTCTAATTCCATTCCACTAAGCAGTAGTATTCCAACTCCTCTTCCACTTCTAAATAGACAATCTAGGCTACTCTATCTTAACACTAATGTTAAAAGCATTTCTAACAAGTTGCATGACATTCAGGCCTTTATTACTTAGTATTCCTATAATATATTTATAGACATAGAAACTTGGCTGTAACAATATATCACTAATGATCGTGAACCCCCACCAAGATATTAAATCCTTAGGCAAGACAGAAAAAAACAGAATAGCAGGTATCAGAACAATAGAAGACATATTATGTTGGTTGATCCGAAAAAGCCTCACGTAGTCTCAGAGGACTCACCCATTATGGGTAAAATAAATAAGCCCAAGGGAACAACATGAAATAGTAAAATAAAAATATCCAAGGCCAATGTAAACGTTACAGGTTTTAATCACACCAGAATAAAGAATCCCACAACAGTAAAAAAGGCATGTAAAGATGCTCGCAAATGTCTAAATGCATACAAGTAAGGGCTGCAGCAGTTATCCCTTTTCATAAGGGTGGACCATCAACCAACCCCTGGATCTACAGACCCATCAGTCTGACAAGTCTAATGTGCAAAGCCATGGAAGGATTTATAACATAAATGATCAACAAAAACATTGGCAACCTACAAATACTGGACCCATCCCAATTTGGCTTTGGTAAGGAAAGTTGTGCCTAGATAACCTGGTTAATTTCTTCAAGAAGGTCACCAAGCAATAGATGAGGGTAAAACAGTGCATATTTCATATCTTGACCTGGTCAAGGCATTTGATACAATACCCAGCTCAGGGTTTTTGACAAACTCTCTGATATAGCCACAAATCTCTACATAATTCATTGGATTGCCATCTGGCTCACTGATAGGACCCAAGAAGACAGGGTTGGTGAGACCATCTCCAACAAGAGACCAGTCACCAGCAGAGTACCTCAGGGATCCATGCTGGGCCCACTCCTGTTTGGCATCTACTTCTCGGAAGTCAAGGCAAATATTAAAGGCCTCTGGCTCACCAAGTTTGCAGACAACTGTAAATTGGGAGCTATCATAGAATCCACCCATGACACAATCCTCTTGCAAGATGGTCTAACACAGGCAAATGGCTGGTGCCAAAGCCACTGTTTAAAACTCAGTGCCAAAGAATGCATTATAATTCCCTTTGGGAAATTGTCTTCCCAGATTAATTACGCCTTTTGATAAAACAACCCTAGAGTCAATTTGATGGTCAGTGATCTGGGAACATATGACAGTAATCTGGCCTTCGACCAACATGTAGCAAAGATAGTTCTTTCTATGTCATCCAACTTATACATAAGGGTATGGCAGCCAGGTCCAAGGAAGTTATAGAACAACTGTACTTAGCCCTTATCAGACCCATCACTGAGTACATTCCCCCCTTTGGCATGTACATAACTAGACACTTGCAACTGTTGGAATGCCTACAAAGGTTCCTCAGCAAGAGAATCAAGGGCATGAATATCCTGTCCTACACAGACTTCCTAAAAACCCGGTCTCAGTATCTTACAGGCTCCTGAGAGGAGATCTATGCCTGGCTTATAAGGCATCCTTAGATCCATCCCTGATGGATCTTTTGCACATCCACAAAACAAGCAGCACTAGAAACACAGATCCAAGGATTTGAACTTCACTTGTGATATAAATATCCAAAGGATCCCCATGTTATGGAATAGGCTCCCCATCCATGTGAAGCAGAGTTCATCCCTGATCCTATTCAAAATAAAACCTTGACCACTGGATGGAAAATCACAGATTCAGCCCCAGTCTGGCTCCCATGTCTATGACAGACAAAGGCCTTCAATAAGTGTAATGTTTCTCCAATTACCCCCCCCACACACACACACACACAGACACGCACACACAAGTCCCTTAGCTACCTCCTTACTAACATACTCCCCCTCCTAATAGATACCCAAGGTACTCGGGGACAAAACTGGGTAGGGGTGCATGGCTAGGCTTATAAAGGCCCTAATGGTTGTTCGCCTAGTAACAACCTATGAACCAACAAACATAATACCCAATACATGGAGGACAGTGGTAATTTCACCAGTCTATAAGGATCAAAAGCATCCATATCAACCTTCATCTTATCATTCTATTCAATCTTAAACCATGATTATAAAATATTTGGCAATAATGGCAAGAGCCCTAAATAGGGTGCTACCCAGTGTAATTTGATTAAACCAAACAGGTATAGTAAGGGGAAGGCAGACTGTTCCTCATCACTTCTTAAGACTGGAGTGGTATCCTTCAAGGCCCCCGAGCCAGTGGAAACCACAGCCCATGCTGCTGAAACCCTTACAAATGCCTTCTACGAGCACCTCCAGGAATGTATGGATCAAGCAATCCCTAATAAAATCAAGACCCTTTCCACCAAAGGCAGGCGCCCAGTCTGGTGGACCCCAGCCATAAACAAACTCTACAACAAGAGGAGAAAGCTACTACATGACAGAGCAAAATCCCTAAAAGGGAAGGCATCTCTGATCAATACTAGCAAAAAGCTACGATCACTCATAAAATCATCCAAGGCCAACTTTGAGAGAAAAATCGCTAATGACACAAAAGACAATCATAAGGCCTTCTTTAGCTATGTTAGAAACCTGGGTGGAAACTCCCAGATATGCTCAGAATTAGTCCAAAATGATAAAAAAATCACTGAACCCACAGACATTGGCAACATACTGGCAGACAGGTTCAGTGCAAATTTCTCCCCATCCTCCCCCCAAAAGGAGAAATATCTATCCCACCAGAGTCTAGCCTCCCAAACATCTCAGATGCCCAGGTGAGAGCTGCTCTCTCTAAAGCAAAAACACAGCAGCAATGGGAGCGGACGGTGACCCCGGCCGTGTGCTCCACGCACCCAATGAGGGACTAAACCCACACATAAGGCTGCTGTTTAATCTTAGCCTTACTACAGGATATGTACCCAAAGAATGGCGACGGCAACTGTGGTCCCACTCCACAAAGGCGGTGCTTCTACGGACCCTGAAATTACCGCCCATAAGCTTGACGAGCCTTGTCTGCAAAGCTATGGAGAGGATCATAATGGAACTCATAAATAAAGACATTGGGGACCTACAGATACTGGATCCTACCCAATTTGGCTTTGTCAAGGGCAGATCCTGCCTCTTGAACTTGGTCGACTTTTGAAACAGTCACTAAGGCCATTGATGAGGGTAAGGCAGTTCACACAGCCTACCTTGACCTAGCAAAAGCGTTGACACAATACCCCACTCGGGCATCATAGAAAAGCTCACCAGCTTAGATGTAAACCCATATGTCACAAGATGGGTTGCAAACTGGCTCAAGGACAGAACACACAGGGTTAGAGTTGCTGGTGCCATGTCAGACTCTAAGCCGGTCACGAGCGGTGTCCCACAGGGCTCAGTCCTGGGCCCCCTCTTGTTCGGCATTTATTTTTCTGAAGTGCAGGCAAACATAGGGGGATTGTGGCTGACAAAATTTGCAGATGACTGCAAACTGGGCACCATAACTGACACTCCATCAGACACAGACATCCTCCAGAGAGGTCTCATAGAAATGGATAACTGGTGCCAGAGCCATGGCCTTAAGCTACCCTTTGGGAAAAACAAGGTAACCCCTAATTACCACATAGGTGGTAATCCATTAAACACGGAAGAAGTTATCAGGGACCTGGGGACCCAAGTTGACAGTAACCTCTCTTTTGACACTCACATTGCCAAAGTGGTTAGGAAGACCTTCTACATTGCCCACTTGATCATGAAGGGATTCACATCCAGATCAGGAGAGGTCATTTTACCCCTGTACTCTTCACTTATCAGACCAATGATTGAGTACAACGCCCTATTCGGAATGTACCTTACCCGACACCTGCAGCAGTTAGAAAGACCCCAAAAGTTCCTCACCAAAAGGATAAAGGGGCTCAAACATATGTCATACGATGCCCGACTGAAGAAACTCCAGCTCTATTCAGTCGCATACCATCTGCTCAGAGGTGATCTGTGCCTGACATACAAGGCCATGTCCAACCCGGAATTAATGGACATGCTCCACCTCAAAAAATCCAAATCCACCAGAGCCACGAGAGCAAGAGACTTAAACCTCAACACGGATATAAATAGGACGTGCTAGAGGGACAGATTCATCACCCAGAGACTCCCTACACTATGGAACAGAATCCCAGTCCATGTGATGCAGAGCCCCTCACTGACTCTGTTCAAGAGAAATCTTGACGAGTGGATGGGAGATCGTAGGTTTACCCCGGGAATCATCTCTGTGTCACTGCTGGACAGAGGCACAGCAAACTAATGGATATAGTATTCTCATCCCAAGGGGTAGTGAAAGCCACACACACTCTGGCTAGGCTTATAAATGCCCTAGGGCAGATAGCCTAGTATGAACCTATGAACCTATGAACCTAAGAGAATCTGGGACATGAATACCCTGTCCTACACAGACTAGCAATCTGATATGGACTATCATGATGATTCAGGAATCTGTTCAGGGGAACAGTACAGTAGGCTTCATAGGACTAGATGTTGAAAAATCCTTTCATAGGATGGAATCGGACTACAATATTCATGTTAATGGAAGAAAAGAACTTTGCATCAGAATGGTTTAAGTTAATAAGAATAATAATATAGTGGGGATCTAGAACTAAGTAAAGGCAAGTCTGTTGGATGAATGCAGAAAGTGAGAAAAGGCTTCGCCCCTGTCCGCTGCCCTGTTTGTCCTGTACTTAGAAACAGTAACGGGAAGCTCATTTGAGGATATATTGGAGAAGGTTGAAGTCGATGACTCTGTAAATTTAGATGATATTTTGATAACCAAGACCCATTCAAAAGAGGATATGCCTATTTTTGTGAAGTATAAGGAGACTTTAACAAGATATCAGCTTACAAAGTTAATATAAAAAACAGGCCTTAGATATAAATCTGGAAAATAATGAATGCTTATAAATGTAGTACCCTGGAATACAGACAGCAAATAAGATAGAATACATCGCAGTGAAACTAGCAAGAAATGAGAGAGAATTGGGTAAATAAACATTAACTAAATTAAAGGAAAATGTGCACAGGTACCTGCAAAACCGTAAGAGATGAGACCTGGAACTTGACCAGAGTGTACAGGTACTACATTTGCATAATGTATCTTATAGGTTATACTGTTTGCAAGCTGTCTGGTGACCAATTGAGTATAAAGAAGTAGGAATAATACATAAATGGATGAAAGAGTTCATTTGACAGGACAGAAAACCAGATCAAGGGGCATAAGGAATAGAATGAATCTGCCAAATGATCTGAGGGGACCAGGAGTACCAAATGTTAAGTAGGGCTTCTTTCTCTACAACTGACAGTCTGAATTTGAATCTAGAAGATGAGCTTGTAACCTTTTTTTTCAGAATTAGCATTTTTTTGTTTGTGTCTGTCTAACCACAGTAAACCAGTTCTTGTTCTCACTGCTAGAGGAGGATGTGCACAAACCCTGCATAAGACTGCAAGTCTAGAAGAAAAGGGAAGAGAAAAGAAGAAAGTACAAACTAACAAGGGTAGTGGAAATAGGCAAAGGGGAAGGTTATCTCGCTGCCTTTTCTTCTGAAAGCATGTTCAAGGCACTGGGCAGACTCGGTAGAAAACGTCCACCCTCAGAGGTCTATGACAGCAGTTCTAATCCTAGCAGCAGTCTCCAGAATTTATCAGGAACAGTATGATGGACATATTCTTTGAAAAGTCTCTTAGAAGATAAAGATGGAGTAAAGAGATTTAGGGAATTTTTAAAGAGAGAGTTTAGTGAAGAAAATGTTTTATTTTGGATAGCATGTAAAGTAGATGTGTCCAACCTGCAGCCCGCGGGCCACATGCGGCCCTCAGAGCTCTTCCATGCGGCCCTCAACCTCTAACTGCAGCATCGATGTATGCATGCCCCAAAACACCTTTTTTTGTTTTGTGTTTTTCGCTCCCGTGACCTGTAATGCTAATGTCGGTGTGTGCATGTGCCAAAGCACCCTTCTAGTTTTGTTTTTGAGCCAAAAAAGGGTCCGTGTGTTTACGCCATTATTTTGCACCAAACAATCAGTGTGTGTGTGTGTGTGTGTGTGTGTGTGTGTGTGTGTGTGTGTGTGTGTGTGTGTGTGTGTGTGTGTGTGTGTGTGTGTGTGTGTGTGTGTGTGTGTGTGTGTGTGTGTTCTCGCTGAAGAGGGACTCGTATGGATTTGAGTGAGTGACTGCATGCATGAAAGCAGAATTGTGTGCGTGAAAGTAGAAGAAGAGTGTGTGTGTGTGTGTGTGTGTGTGTGTGTGTGTGTGTGTGTGTGTGTGTGTGTGTGTGTGTGTGTGTATGTATATGTGTGCATGACAGAGAGAGAGATGCATGCACAAAGAGGCTAACAATGATCAGTCTACCTACTGAACACAAACAGTTAGCTCACAAATACATCATACATTAAGAGTACACTTTCATTAAATTGCGGCTTTCCTGACAGGGAGAGTGTTGTACTGAACATTAACTCATACCTCTTAACTGTATGGATTTTCAAAGAATGTCTGGATTTTTGCCTCATCTTCCAATTTGTGTCTTTTGCTTAGGAAATAAAAGTAGTCATCCAAGGTAATGCAATTCCAGGGAGTAAGAATGAGACAGCAGCCTAGTGTTAATGGGTCAGTAGTGGACTGACTATGTGGGTCTGTAGTATATAAAATTGTATTGTTTTTTCAGGCAAACAAAAAAGCACCTAGTACTGTTTTTTCATTGGTGGGTTCTAAGCAATGATAGATTGAACAACAGTAAGCATAGCTTTGGCGGATCATCAATACTGGCAAATCAAGTTGGCACAATGTCATTTTTTAAATGTTGGGGATTTTAGTGTGTATGTGTTTGCTTATGTGTTGGGAGTGCTGCAACAGCAGACGATTATTAAAGACAGAGACTTACGGACTGTGGAGAATATGTTTCTTTGTTTCAAAACCTAATACTTGGGTACGCATGCCAGAAGTAGATTTTTTAAGACATAGCTTCTTGCCATTTACAGTGGATGGATATTTACATTTAATGGACAATGTATTAGTGTGGGCCTGTGGGGTTCTGAAGGATGCCAATTCTACCACTGCCAATGTCTTGTAAAGTGACCTGGAAATGGATATTGGGATGTTACTGAAAAAATATAGTAAGTGGGCTTAGAAATATAGTTTAATTAAACAAAGTGTACTTTCAATTTACAGGCTATAATTTAATTTCTTTCAGGTAGTCCAGATACTGGTAGATTGTATACCATTAGACTTAATTAGGGAGAGCTGTCATTCTGGGGAAACAAGCAGCCCTAGTTTCAGTGAAAGCTCTGTGGTTGTTTGCAGGTAGGAAGTTGCAGGATGTTGATGCAATGTGTTTTATTTATTATTTTTAATGCATTTGTCATTTCAAAGCATGGTTTTCTTTGATGCAAAAAAGGCAGGACTGAATGAGCCATATAATGTTTAACTGACAATAATGGGATAGAAAGATTATACGTGATGTATAATGTTTGCAGCTACAGTTGTTTCAATTGTGTCTGTGATGCATAACTATTTTTGGGCCTGTGTCCTACTTTTATTTTTCACTTTGTCCAGATTTCTTGCTCTAAGGTTGAGAGGTATGGTTCCATACTAAATCAGAAGTTGTATTTACCTTGGAAGACTTTTCGGCATAATTATGAAAAACAGAGCCTTTTTAATATCTCTGCTTATTTCAAATATAAACTGCTATATAACCTTGCAGATAACCTTCTTATTAAGCTACTTTACTTCTTTTGGAATTGACAGGTATGATTCATCTGTTCGGACATAAGCATAGAGTGCTAATGTGACTTTGATTTCTTGCAGCAGTCTGTGGTTTACATAATCACAATAACTTTTCTGTGTTTCTGGGTGTGTAATCAGTTTAACAGTTTTAAAGATGTTTTCCAAAAATAAATAAATAAATAATCCTCTCGAGACTTTGAACTATTGACAAAGTCTGGGAATTTGCTTTTTTCAAAAGCGAAGGTCAGCATTACAGCTCAGTAAACTGTCAGTCTGTGAGTAACCTCTACACAAATTAAAATGTCTGAATGTCAAATGGCTTTAGATTGGAGGGAAGTTTATTTTTATTTATTTTATTTTATTTTACATTTGTTTACTGGGAAAGTCCGACTGGACACAGGTCCATTTTCAGTGGAGGCCCGGGGAGAAAAGCTCCAAAACTAACACAAAACAAAATAATACAATACATGAGAGAGAGAGAGACAGCAAATTATGGATGTAGTACTCATACAATATGGCAGAAATTACATCCGGTAACAGTGAGAATCATTGAGGTACAGAATAAACTTAAAAATATTTTTTTTTACAGTTATAATTACAGCAAGGTAAATATCAATGAGTTAAGTTTTTAGGAGAAAGCTGTTTGTACATAGCTGAAGCTCTGAAACAATCTTTTGGTATGGATTAACCTGGGGATTGACACAAGTTATATGTTTACACCAGTAAGTAGCATAATAGTTTATGGTTTTCTTATTGATTTACTTTTTGCCGAGCAGTTGTTCGTTGATTTATTGATGGTCCTTTTTGTGGTTGGAAATTACATGGATGAATCCATCTCTATTATGATTTTTTTTTCAGATATTTTGACTTCCAGACAATTTCATTCAGTGAGTTGGTGTCATGTGATTAATGAGGTTGCCTATTTTAAAAGTAGGGGCTTTTGTGTGTGTGTGTGTGTGTGTGTGTGTGTGTGTGTGCGTGCGTGCGTGCGTGTGTGTGTGTGTGTGTGTGTGTGTGTGTGTGTGTGTGTATTTGTGTGTGTGTGTAAGAGAGAGAGAGATTTAATATGTATACTGAATATAATTTTGCAAATGGAATTCTTAGTTAAACATGCCCCTGTTCTTGGGCAACTAGACTTGAGTAACCAATATTAGATCTTAGCCATCCAGCTGGGAAAGGTTAGTATGTGGATTTTCCATCTGGTTTGATAAAGGCTATGCTACTTACCCAAGGACTACATTTATGGCTATCTATCCAGCCATTGTGTTGCTGAACTATATTGTTTGATAATGAGAGGAGCTTTTTACAGAAGGTAAAGGTTTTTGTGTCAAGAACCTGTCCATAAAAAGTGGCTTGTTTATGTTGCAGTGAAGGCTGTGGTCTTTGTAGTGAGCGTTTTAAGTATAACCAGTATTTCTGAGGTAGAGGACATCTCTTAAGGCAGGATCTTTCTTAGCCTGGAAAGCAAGCCAATGATGAAATTTATAGGGGCCAGTGAGAGACAGAGAAAAGCAAAAAGCTTTTTAGTCTGTTTGGATAAGTAAGTGAACTTAGTCCTTTGACCTTTTTTGTCAGAAATGGTTGTAGTCTTTCTTTTGGCAGGGTGTTTTGCTGAGGCACATGCCAAAAGGGGCATTGCACAATACAGGGATGTTATGACCTCCTTGTCCCTGGATGAGATACCCTTACTAATGAAGTGGGCCATGTAAAAAGCTTTCCTTACAACGGAGACAATGTGGTAGTCAAAAGTCAGGTTTCTATCAACCTGGGTGCCCAAGTACCATATGACTGATTGCGTGCTTACAACATTGTTATTAATGTGATAATTTGTGGGGACATTACTCTCCTCAAAGGGGATGATGATGCATTTTTTGGTATTTAGCTTGAGGCCATATTTCTGGCACCAGTTATTTGTTTGGGTGAGGCCCTCTTGTAGCTTATTCAGAATTGTTTTATTAAGTCAGTAATGTGAATTCTTTACTTTATTGCAAATTTGTTGGGTTATTTTTGTGGATTACAGTATTGTACGACTGCTGATGTTGACATTTTACATAGTTGGACTGCTGGAATGGTTTTCCCAGTGAGAAATGCTAGTGCTGTAGTGAATATCTGTTTATTGTAAATATATATATGTATATATATATATATATATATATATATATATATATATATATATATATATATATATGTGTGTGTGTGTGTGTATATATAGATAGATAGATATATTAACTAAGATGTTAGAGTTAACAGTTAGATTAGAGAATTAGAATTAGAATAATAATTAGAATTTTAAGGCAAATATTAGGCATTTATTACATTTATTCATTGTTCAAATGCACCTACCAGTACAGCCAGGAGGTCGACTGTGGTCTTCCGGAGCAACAAAAGAGTTAACTATATGATATATTTTATATGCGGCCCCAAGACCATTTCTGTTCACTCAATGCGGCCCCAGCAAGCCAAAAGGTTGGACACCCCTGATGTAAAGAATTTAAGAAGATTCAAGATATCAAACAGCTACACAAATGAGCAACCCAGGTCTGTATGACCTTCCTGTTCAGCGAATCACCAAACCAGGTTAAAGTGGAAGGCCAGTCTCAACTGAATGAAAGCATTCTTGAACACCCTCACCCTCTCATGTTTGAAGCTCTTCAGGAACAGAACAGCATCCTTCAATCTAGCCATCAACAGCTTCTCCCAGTCATCCTGAAGCAGCCCAGCTAGAAGGACACTCCTCAGTTACCTGCAATATTCAGTTTAGTGCTATAATGTATGTGTGACTTTCTGTATAGCTACTGACTTTCTGTGTAGTTACTGTTATTGAATCCTAGCCAGCTTTGACTTACTACTCCTTGCATCACTAGGATGTAATGAGCTGCACCCCCACCTCCCCAACCATCAAGACCTCTGAAGAAATAAAATGCCCCACTGCTGTCTGCCTTAAGTTAGCCTACTCTGCACCCTCTTGACACAGGCAAGCCATAACTATTTTCCTGTATGCTCTGTAACTTCCCAATAAGGATATCAGTGAGCATTTTCCCAAAGCTGTAACTTACAATGATTGGTAATATTTTATTCACAACTACTTACATTACACTGTCTGCTGACTAATAAAGTGCTGTATAGTAGTCTAACTTAGAGCAGTCTAAGTAAACAGTAGATTACTGCTATTGTTTTTCTTTGCTCACTGCAGAACCTTGGGGCTTGGCTCATCCCGCTCCATTAGCCCTTCAGGGTCACTCCACTCCCCTCCCCTACCCTACCACCAATTCCCAACCACGTCCAACACTTCTACATTTATACACTTTAAACCACACCCTAATATCCTCACCCCAATCAAATCCTTCCCTGTCCTCCCAGCTGCCATCCTCAACCCACTACTATCAGATAACCTCCACCCCACCCCTCCCATTACTAACACTCACATTTTATCTTCAGTATACTCAGTCACTCATACCCATTAAAACCCACTGCCCTCCCACTTAGCTATATTGAAGCAATGTTACAAATCCATCTCACCTTTACAACCACTCAAACTCCTCCAATTCCCTCTCAACACTAACATGCATCCATATATAATACTCCTCACCACCAACACTATTCTCATACTACTACTCTGTCCATTACTTCTCCGAACTACCCTCACTTCCTTTCCCTTCTCTCCTCCCTCCCACCCCACCTCCATATCTACCATCTGTAACCTCACCAGCTTTTCTAACATATCTCCTCACCTTCTACAAACAAATACTCTCCACCATTTCAAAATAAAATATCTTCCCCTTTCTCCCAAAACCTTCATTACCTGCTCCAGTTTTACTAACAACTTCACCATCATCATGAATTCAGGAAAAACAACTAAGCAATAACACCCAACCTACATACTTTTATCTCTCCACTTTGCCCTTAGCAGGTGACAGTCACCCCGACCCTGGCCCCTTCCACGTCTCACACAATAACCCATTATCTCCAAATCAACCCAATCTCCACAAATCTCTTTACCTAGTAACAATAAATACCCAAAGACTCCAAAACAAAATCCCCAATTTCCATGCATGGCTCTCACATAATCAACCTGATATAATTGCACTAACCAAGACTTAGTTCAAACCATACAGCAAAGACTCTGAGGTTCTGCTCCAGGATATCAAATAATAAGACCAGACAGGCTCAACAAAAAAAGGAGGCTGTGTTGCAATACTGTTTTCAAACCACCTTACTATAATACCTTACTCTAATGACATTTCCCAATTTACCAATGCTGAACTAACGATTGCCTTATTAAAAATAGACAGTCATAAACATGTCTGCATTATTGCCCTGTGCATCCCACCAGGAAACAACAGTGTCATACTGGAAGAGATCTTTGTTTGAATCTCTTCCAACATAACAAATGAAACTATCATCCTAGAAGATGTTAACATTAATTGGAGAAATTTAACCTCCAACCCCTCTACCTACAATATAAATCTATTCAACTTCACCCAACTCATCAAATCGCCAACCAGACCATCCAATGACTATTCCTCTGCATCCATCCTGGACTGAATGCTTCTCTCACACCCCAACAAAATATCTGAAGCCGGCACCCTCCCTGATTCCTTAAGTGACCACTTCCCCACCTACATCCGCCAGTCTCCATGTACTCTACAACACCAACATCACTACAAAGAAACTCACAACCTAACAAATTTCAACCCCATACTCTTCTCCGACACCCTTAAAAACTAAACTAAAACTTATTAAAAACACTCCCATTAGATAATGCCATTGACTATTTCAATAAGTCCTTCATAGATACACTTAACAACCAAGCACCTAATCACAAAAAGAAGGCTAAAAAACAATCCTGCACCATGGATGACCAAGTCCACTAAAGATCTCATTCATTACAGAGACAAAACCCTAAAGCACTACAGAAAAAACAAAGACCAAGACCCACTTTTGCTCTTCAAACAACTTTGTAACCTAGTAAAGAAACTAGTCCAAAAAGATAAAAAAAAAATACTACATTAAGCTTCAATCCAGCCACAATCAGAATCCAAAAAATCCTGGAATGCCATCTCCTTCCTCCATAATCCAGGCACCAAAGAAAGTGCCTGCCCACAGCCCAACAAGACACTCCAGGAAACTGCACTACTTTTCAACTCCTTCTTCATAAACTGCATAGCTGACCTTACTGCCAATTTTCCAAACACTAGTAGCATAAATAACATCCCTTTACCCAACTCCCTGTCCCCCTCCCATACTTTCCTCCACCCCCTCACTTCCTTAACCCCCACCCCCAATTTTACACTCCAACCAGCCTCTATCACAAATACAAAAAGACTACTTTTAAAGCTCAAACCCTGCTGAAACATGCCATATAACTTACCACCCTCCTTCCTAAAAGCTGCAGCTGAAGTCATAGCTTACCCCATTAGTATCCTGATTAACAGATGCGTTGCAGAATCTTAAGTACCCAAGCTGTAGAAAAAGGCTTACATCCTTCTTCTCCACAAAGGGGCAAAAACAATGACATATCAAACCTCTGCCCCATTGCCATCCTCTCACAAATCTCCAAGATACTTGAAAAATGTATCCACAAATGGATCATGCCCCTCCTCACCAAAACTCACCTCTTATCTCCATCACAGCATGGCTTTCAACCCAGTCACAGTACCACTACTGCCCTTATATCATTCCTTGTCACCATTAACAGAGCCTGTGACTTTAAGAACAATGTTGCAACCATACTCCTAGACCTCTCAGAAGCCTTCAATACTATCTCCCACTCCTTACTACTATCCCAGCTCTCTCAATTCTGTCTCTCCCCTACCACTATAAACTGGTTCTCAAGCTACCTTTCAGACAGGCAACAAGCCATCAAATGGCAAAACTCCATCTCATCCAACCTGAGTAACCCTACTGGAGTTCCTCAAGGCTCTGTACTCAGCCCCTTACTATTCAATATCTTTATCAATAACTTCCACACCTCTATCTCCCATGCTGATGTAATTCAGTACGCAGATGATTCAACAATAGTCTGCTCGGCCAACTCAGTTTCGGAACTACAACTTAAAACACAAATTGCTTTCTCCACCACAAAATCCTGTATGTTCAACAACCACCTAGATCTGAACCCAAACAAAACTAAAATCATGATTTTCACCCCATCTAATTCCACAATAGTACCCAAAGATACTTTCAAAATCTACAGCCAAACTAAATCCATGATAGAAATCATCCCATACTCAATACATTTTGAAGTAGTCATTGATGAACAACTAAAATTTGATATCCACATACAACAAAATATCAAACAAAACCATCAAAAATTAGGATTGCTTTACAGGCACAATCAATATCTAACTCTCTCCACAAGAAGAACCCTAGCATCCACATACCTTCTCTCCTCTCTCATGTACATTTTCCCTATACTTATTAACATCCAAGCCTCCATAAAAGCCAAACTGGAAGCCTGCTATAACAAGATATCCAAATTTGCAATAAATTCCAAATACTCCTCCCACCACTATAAGGCACTTTGAACTCTAAATCGCTGGAACTACCAAATTACCTCAACTACTAACAACTTATGCCTGCTCACAAACTCATCTTCAAACCCTCTGACTGTCCCTTAATTCCATCTTTACCCCTACTTCCCTAACAGGCTACTTAGATCAGAGAACACAAATTTACTCCAAGTTCACAAACCTAAGTGACCTCCTGGACAACTTATCTTCTCTTTCTCCCTTGCCAAAAAATGGAATGCTCTCCCATTATCTCTTAGAACAACTCTTAACCCTCTCAAATTCAAATTCTCTCTACACTCATACCTCTCCACTACTTTGAGCTGTCCTTGCTTATAATCCTACACTAACCTCCCCATAAAACTGTATAACTGTACTCTTTACTGGCCTATTAACTCTATATATGCATGTATGTGTGTGTGTGTGTACACGTAGGTAGATATAGGAAGGCAATATGCTTATCTATAAAACTTGTTTAGTAAATTGCCAGGTATGATATTACTTTGCAATGTGTTAATACCCAATACCGTTAATTGTATTACTGTACTTCTACTGTCTTTGTACTATATAATTTATATTTTACTATGGAGATTTTCTTCCTGGGCCTCCAGTGAAAACAGGCTTATTATGGCCCAGTGGACTTCCCTGGTTAACAAACTGCAAATAAATAAATGCATGTTAGATATCAAAATAGGAACTATCAAGCTACGTGGAAAGATATGATCCTTGAAAAGGACTGGAAGTAGCTACAGGTGACATCTTAAAGTCAATGTGTGGGTTGAAAGAAAACATGTTTAAAATACCCACATTGCAGGACCTAGAGACCTCCAATAATCACTCAAACTTTGTAAACCTCCATGGAAACTTCAGTGCTGGACTGGGGTCTCACCAACAAACCCTCCCTCTACCCTCAACATGGTTATCTCCCTGGAAACCTATGCAACCACCTACCTATCCCCTTACCTATATAGGCATCACACCATCAACCCAAATAACATAACATTGTCTACAAATACATTTGCAGCAACAAAAAATTCTCTCCAGATGTCTTTAATACCATCCTGAAAAACTGTAACTGGTCCCCACTAAAGCAACTTCCCCTAGACTCAGTTGTACAGTATTTCACCAAAAAATTCACCCAAATCCTAAACAGCCTAGCCTCCATCAGAAAAATCCACGTTAAATCTAAACATACACCTTGCCTCTCCACTGATAGAAAAAAACTCATGAGACTAAGACATGAAACTTGGACCCAATACTAGGAGTCAAAAAACATCACTTCTCCTTAAAGGAAAACAACAGGATATTAAAGCAGATTCCCCAACCTGCTGACTCTTCCAGTCCCTGTACTTTGATAAAGCTTAAAAAAATCACCCTTGCAGCTTTAAAAAATAACCCACTCAACTGTTTTCCCTGTTCTGCTTCCTAGCTTTCTCTTCTGTTTTTGTTTCACTTTGCAAACCAACTTGAAAAACCTGTAGCTGACTCTGAAATTATGATGTCACATCTGCCATCTGCTCTTGCTCTAGCTATCGGGATGTTTACTCCCCCAAAGTGATGTAATCCCCACCTGATTTGCATGCTGTACAGAATAGCCAGTGTTCCTCCCACATTGTGATGTCAGACCTGCCTTATCCAGCCCACTCAACCTAATAAAATCCATGTGGTGTGTGGAACTCCTTTTCATTGTACGTGTATCCTGTCGACTGCATTTGTTTGCGGAACTACTGAAAGGTTTGGATTGCCTGCATTTTCGTCTGCATTTTTTGCCTCATTGGTATAATAAGTCTTCCTGGTGAATTAAAAATGTAATTCTACACAAAGCCCCTGTATGAATGCACTGCTAGCCCTATTCTGTGCTGCCTGATGTACTTTATGACTCTCTTCTGAACATGAATACTCTCTTCCTCCCTATGAGGATTCTACTGCTGAATAATCTATCCCTTCAGCCTCTCCTCCTGAGGATTATTCTTTTGGGGAAACCCTGCATACCATGAAGGAGCACTTCCACTGGGAGAGCCAAGACTACTCAGAATCTAAGAAAAGGCTTAGAGACTTTCCTTTACTACTTCAGCACAGGCCTCTTGCTATCTCCCCTGTTTTAGACATTGTAGATGATGTATTTTCAGAGTCCGGCCTGTCTCCTGACTCTCTACACCCTGCACCTGTTAAGCCAGACAGATACTACAGGGTTCCAGATTCACATAAATTTCTTTATAAAAACCCTGCTGCTGACCCAGAAACTATTTCTCAGGGTCCCAAAGGGGTCAAGGCTTCCACTGCAAAAAACCCTATCCCCTCTGGTAGGGATTCAAGGGCACTGGACAGATGGGGGGAAAAAGGTTTACACTTCTGCTACCTTGGCTGAGAGGGCTTTAAATTGTCAATTTCATATTCTTAAATATCAGCAATACTTAATGTCACTGCTTAAACAGAAAATATTAACAAATTCTGAATGTGCAGAAAACAAGGAAATGCAGGATTGATTGCATGCAACTGAACAAGTGGGAAGGCATACTTTGCAATGTGGTTTTGATTCTCTGGTGGCCTCTTGCAGGGTCACTGTTACGGGTTCTGTCATTAGGAGGCATGCTTGGTTAAAGGAACAGAATCTGCCTGATTATGTTAAAGCAAAATTATTAGATGCTCCATTACAGCATGATACTTTGGTGTTAAAGCAGAGGAGGTGTTGAAGAAAATGGAGGACAAAGCAAAATCTATGCAGACAGTTAAGGATTTCTTACAGGTGCAGCCACCCAGATTTAGCAGGAACTGGCCCACAAAGAATTGGTCCTTTCCAGTGTCAGACAGGCCACAAAGAGGCAGATATAGACGCCCCAGAGACAGATCCCAACCCCAAGGCTCATACAGGCCTAAACAATGGGGTGCTTCTACCTACAAAAGCAGAGAAGACAAATCATAGCATTACAGGAAACAGTCCCAATGACTTTCCTCTGCCAGCACCAAGCACTTATCTTTTGGCAGACCCCTTAGGGGGAAAATTAGCACTTTTTTTCACAAAATTGGCACATGATCACCCAGGACATATTGATCTTGAATATAGTGTCTCAGGGCTACAGGTTCCACTTTCACACCCTGCCAAGAGCAAAAGGTATGCCAGACCTGCCATACAATCAATGGGCAGAGGCACAAAAACAAGTTTCATCCCTCATGGACATGAGCGTCATTCAGCGAGTACCACAGCAAGAGCAGGGACAAGGATTTTACTCGAGACTTTTCCTGGTACCCAGAAAGGACAAAGCCTGGAGACCAATACTGGACCTGTCTATTCTAAACACATTTCTGGATGTTCCAAAATTCAAAATGTTGACTCTGCAGCAGCTTCTGCCCATGCTGGGCAAGAAGGCTTGCATTGTAACTCTGGACCTAAAAGAGGCATACCTGCATGTCCCAATCAGACAATATTGCAGAAAATACCTCAGATTCATAGCTGGTTCAATGCACTACCAATTCTCTGCACTGCCCTTTGGCTTATCTACTGCGCCCAACATCTTCACAAAATGCCTGGCACCAGTAATTGCATTTTGCAGACAAAGAGGAATTCAAATATATCCTTACTTGGACGACTGCCTTATTCAAGCAGAGAACAAGGACATTCTACTAAAGCATATGGCGTTTGTAAAAAGATTACTAGTTTGCCTAGGGTACACAGTAAATGAAAATAAATCAAAACTAGTGCCCTCTCAAGAGATAATATTCCTGGGTACAAACTTAAATACAACTGCCCAGATGGCTTATCTCATGCCAGACAAAGGCAACTGACTTCTTACTTCAAAATGTTGGCAACAAAGACCCAGTTATCTGCAAGAAAAATTCTGCAGGCTTTGGGCTTCATGGCATCCTGCTAATTCCATATGCCAGACTGCATATGAGGAAACTACAATGGTATCTAAAAAGTGTTTGGACTCAACATTGCCACAGCCTGGAAACATTAATTACCCTCATTCCCTGCCTGCAACAGGAGTTTCGATGGTGGGCACAGGCTTGTCACCACAACAAGGGACAGCCATTCACTTTACCCACAGCCAGGCAGACACTAATGGATGCATCAGATTATGCCTGGGGGGCCCACATGGCAGAAAAATGTATTCAGGGCACATGGCCCGCAAGCCAGATGCATCTTCATATCAATCAAAAAGAGATGCTAGCTGTTCAAAATGCCCTGACAGCTTTCAAGGATCTACTTCATCCAGGACAACTACTGATAAAGACGGACAATACTACAGTCATGTGGTACATAAACAAGCAGGGAGGCACACATTCCTATCCCCTCTGCAGACAAGCCATGACTTTGTGGGACACAGCATTGACTTATCCCCATGAGTGGAAACTGGATCCACAAGTCTTCAGCATGATAACAAGGAAATGGGGATGCCCAGACATAGATCTGTTTGCCTCCCCTCACAACTGCCAACTACAGAGATTCTGCACAAAGACTTATCACAAGCAAGCATGGAAAGTGGATGCCTTATCCTTCAGCTGGAAAAACCTAACAGTATATGCCTTTCCTCCACTGCCTCTCCTCCCTAAGGTACTCCTAAAGGTCAGAAAAGAGAAGCCAAAAATGATACTGGCCACGCCATCACTGGTACCCAATCCTAAAGAACTTGTCTCAAGGTCCAGCCTGGACATTGCCTCAAATTCCTCACTTACTGACCCAACAAAACAGTCAGATCCTGTACAGCCAACTCAGGACCTTAAATCTGGCAGCATGGCAGATAATGTAGCCATTCAGAACACTCCTCTCTACAAAGCTGTGATGGATGTTATTTTGGAGGCCAGGAGGCCCAGTACCAGAAAATCTTATTCAGAAAAATGGAAGAGATTCTGTGCTTGAAACCAGACACAAGGAATTGACACATTTGTTGCAAACATTCCTCAGATTTTACAATATTTAACTGAGATGCTGGACAGAGGCCTATCCTTTTCATCAATTAAGATCCATGCCTCTGCCATTTCAGCCCATTACAATACGGAACCACCTATCTTTTCTCATTCTTTAACAAGGCAGTACCTCAGAGGGGCCAAAAACATAAGACCTCCAAGGAGAGCACCAATACCTGCATAGGACCTCAATTATGTCTTGGAAAAACTCACAATGCCTCCTTTTGAGCCAGCCTCAACAGCTGATATAAAATTCTTATCCTGGAAAACAGCTCTGCTCTTAGCAATAACCTCTGCAAGATGAGTATTAGAGTTACAGGCACTCATGGCTGTGAAACCTTTTATCATTTTCCATCCAGACAGGGTTTCTCTGAGGACAAACCCGACATTTATGGCTAAGGTGGTGTCCAGTGTGGCCCTTAACCGAACCATTCACTTGCCTACCTTTTATCCAAACCCACAGAACAAGGGTGAGAGACTTCTGCATTTTTTGGACATACACAGACAGCTACACTTCTACTTGGACAGAACAAAAGCTTTCAGAAAGACTGACCAACTTTTAGTGGCATATGCTGCAGAATCACAAGGAAAGGCTATCTCAAAACAGACTATTTCAAAATGGATAAGCCATTGCATTTGTTTCTGCTATTCACAGCATGGCAAATCAGTGCCCAAGGACATTAGGCCACATTCAACCAGAGCAGCAGCCTTCCTCAGAGTACCACCAACCAAAGACATCTTAGAGGCTGCAACTTGGAGTTCGGTGCATACCTTTACAAAGCACTACCACTTACCTCTCTACTCTAAATCCAGAGCAGGCTTTGCCACTGCAGTTCTGCAGGGCCTCATAACCTCTCCTAATCCTATTAAGCCCTAGCCACCCATCCTCAGCTTTGGGATTCAACCCAAGAGTAATGACTGCAACAGTGAAACACGATGAACATAGTACAGTTGTGTACCTACCATAAATGTAGATGTTCGAGTGTATTCACTGTTGCAGTCCAGGTTACCCTCCCACCATCCCCCATTCTTTTGCTGGGTCTTATCTGTACTTCTCTATTCTATACAACCTATGTGGTGTATTTGCTTGTAGATGAAGGAAATGATTACCTTAGTGCATGCATGTTTATTGGCATAATTTTTAGCCTTCCCTTTTGGGGGCACCTGACATCTGGGGCAAGAAAAACTGAAGAAAATGGCGTCGGCTGCATCTTTTATACCCCTGGCGCACTGACGTCAGGGAAGAGGTGATAGCAAGTGACACCAGACCAAGACTTTGGAATTCAGGCCGACTGCGGGTAGCTTGCCAGCAGGATAACCCAAGAGTAATGACTGCAACAGTGAATACACTCTAACATCTACATTTATGGTAGGTACACAACTGTACTTTCTGCTGAGTCAGCGTAGCAGGAGCATTCGTTATGAATGGAGAATACTATATAATTTCATCAGCGGCACCCATTTGTTTCTACTTATATGTATTAGCATTATTTTGCAATAACACTGGTCTTGTACAAACTGACCGTTCGCTCAGGTTTGCTAGATTGTCTTACTGTAACACATCAGTAGCTTTAGTGGTGTTAATTGTACCGTGCCAGATTTTTCAGTTATGGACATTGAAATTGCTTAATCAGCATAGGCAGTATGATTAGATACTAACTTGATTTCAGGGCTGTATGGTTTAATGTTGCTCCTTATTTAGCTTTATAATGTGTTTAATGCATCTCCTCTAAACATTCCTGTGTCTATTTTTAGTACCACTATTATGCAAGGATATGATGGGGGTTCACACCTGTGGTTAGTTGGGCAAGCATCAGCTCAATTCAGTCATGTTTTTGGACCAGTATAGCATTGTATTAGTGCTTTAAAAACATTGAAACACCTCCTCCATATGTTTTATTCAGAGCTGAGGGGGATCAAAATGTATGAAAGGCACTGTAGACTTTAATAGCCAGAGTGATTACTACGGTTCTGAACTACGTTTCTGTGACTGCATATATGTGTGTGAATTTTCTAGGGTAAGGAGTGCTTCCAGGTAATAATTTTTTTTTATTTAAACTACTAGCATTGAGAAGCAGCACCTTTAGGTATTTCTGACTGATTTTTATTATGTTGGCGGGCTTAACTTGGCATATCCTAAAAAAGGCACTATGGTGACAAAGGTTTTGTCAATATTCAGAAGCCAAGTGGTGATAAGTGCAAACCATCTCTTGAAAAGCATAGTGGCTTGTCGGTTATGTCTACCTAAGCTGTCAGAGATTGAATCCCCTTACTGTGACACCAGAAACTAAGCCATTTGTTGAAGTACGTCATTTGTGCTGGCCTTTCGTATAATCATTGCTGAAGATAGGATGCGACTCAAGGATAGATTCATACCTACCTGGGACACATGTATTCAGAGAGCTCCATGTCCCTCTTCATGTAGTCCAGTGAGGTATCATGGACTATGACCGTCATACTGGTTCTTGTGTTTTAAAGCCACAAGTGCGTGTGTGTGTATGTGAATGCAAGCAAGGGGCAAGTGTGTGTGTGTGTGTGTGTGTGTGTGTGTGTGTGTGTGTGTGTGTGTGTGTGTGAATGCAAGCAAGGGGCAAGTGTGTGTGTGTGTGTGTGTGTGTGTGTGTGCATGCAAGCAAGTGTGTGTGCGAATGCAAGTTAGGTGTGTGTGTGTGTGTGTGTGTGTGTGTGTGTGTGTGTGTGTGTGTGTGTGTGTGTGTGTGTGTGTGTGCCTGTGAATGCAAGCAAGGGGCAAGTGTGTGTTTTTGTGAATGCAAGCAAGGGGGCAAGTGTGTGTGAATGCAAGCAAGGGGCAAGTGTGTGTGTGTGACTACAAGCAAGGGGCAAGTGTGTTTGTGTGTGTGTGTGTGTGTGTGTGTGTGTGTGTGTGTGTGTGTGTGTGTGTGTGTGTGAGAATGCAAGCCAGGGGGAAAGTGTGTGTGTGTGTGTGTGTGTGTGTGTGTGTGTGTGTGTGTGTGTGTGTGTGTGTGTGTGTGTGTGTGAGAGAGAATGCAAGCCAGGGGCAAGAAGGGGCAAGTGTGTGTGTGTGTGTGTGTGTGTGTGTGTGTGTGTGTGTGTGTGTGTGTGTGTGTGTGTGTGTGTGTGTGTGTGTAAATACAAGCAAGGGGCAAGTCTGTGTGTGTGACTACAAGCAAAGGGGGCAAGTGTGTGTGTGTGTGTGTGTGTGTGTGTGTGTGTGTGTGTGTGTGTGTGTGTGTGTGTGTGTGTGTGTGTGTGTATGTGTGTGAGAGAATGCAAGCAAGGGGCAAGAAGGGGCAAGTGTGTGTGTGTGTGTGTGTGTGTGTGTGTGTGTGTGTGTGTGTGTGTGTGTGTGTGTGTGTGTGAATGAATGCTTACTAAACTGGGCATTAATCCCTACATCACTCGGGTTGCCAACTAGCTTACTGACAGAACCCACGCTGTAAAAGTAGCCCACTCCAAATCCAGCTTCTGACAAGTCAGAGTACCTCAGGGGTCAGTCCTGGGACCGCTCTTGTTTGGCATCTACTTCTCTGAAGTACAGGCCAACACTAAGGGATTCTGGCTAACAAAGTTCACAGATGACTGCAAACTGGGAGCCATTATTGAATCCCCAAATGTTGTGGATACTGTAGAAAAGGACCTTACAGAAACAGATGCTTGGTGCCAGAGCCATGGGCTCAAGCTCAGTGCCAAGAAATGTATAGTTATCCCCTTTGGGAAAAAACATGTACCCATTTTGGGACATGCTACACTTAAAAGAAATCCCAATCCCTCAGAGCTACATGCTCCAGGGATCTAAACCTTGTCATCACAATAAACAAATGCTGGAGTGATAGGTTCCTGACTCAGAGACTGCCCAGACTCTGGAATAGACTGCCCATACATGTCAAGCAGACCACCTCTTTGGCCCTCTTCAAACGGCACATTGACGAATGGATGGGAGAAAGAAATTAACCCTGGGGATCACATCGCTCACCCTGCTAGACAGGGGTCCAGGGTAGAAAATAGTGTGGAAGTAATAGCCAGGGAATTGTTATGGCTAGGCTTGTATAAGCCCTAGGGCTGATAGCCTAGTACCAACCTATTAACCTATCGTTAACAGACTGTTATCAGAAGGAAGAAGCCCTTGGGTCATTTTAGCTGTTGCCAAACAAATTTTGTGTCTGTGTGATAAGGGGCAAGTGTGTGTGCATCTGTGTGATAAGGGCAAGTGTGTGTTTGTGTGATAAAGGGCACTCTGCCAGTATCTGCTGAATTTTACAAAACCACTTATCTCTAAAGCTGTCCCAGCACAATCTGGTAGTTAGATGTGACTTTAAATACACTATACTGGCATGTTCTTCATATACTGAATTGATAAAGTCTGTTTTGTGATTTATGATTTAGTGTTGAACTGTCACTTAATTCCATTAGGTACTGGTGTGCCTTTGCTGGATATTTTTTTCCCTGTGGTTGTGGAACTGTGTAGTTATAAAGACAGGAAGAATTTGATTGTTCCCAGGTGGTGTGGGCATGGTTGCTTAACCCTCCCCACAAAACCATAACACCTTTAAGTTTTGCAGCCATGTTTGGATGGATTTGGATCAGGGTGATTGTAGTTTATAGGTCTCATTTTTATTTATTTATTTTATTTTACATTGGTTGACCGGGCTAGTCTAACTGGATATATGTCCATTTTCAGAAGAGGCCCGGGGAGAAAAGCTCCAAGCATTAGTAGTGACAAAGATTACAATATATAGTAATAGTCAAAACAAATTACAGGACATTGTTACATTGAGGTTGACATAAGTTATTTAGAGTACTTAGTAGGTTAACACACAGATCAAATAATGTGAGCAAAAATTTGAGAGAGAGCAATCAAAAAAGCAAAGACAATATTGAATTGTAAAAAAAAAAAAAAAAAAAAAAAAAAATTTTACAGGTATGTGACAGAATAGTGGAGTATAAAAGTGTAAGGAGAGCAAAAAGGGGAAGGAGACAACAGTCAGGGTATATCAGTCTGGGATTTATGTAAGACCCCTAAAGTGGGAAGGATGAAAGTTTAAAAATAAAACATCTTTCATGAAAGGTCTGAGGTGGAAGACTGTGTATGTGGTTATGCTGATAAGAACTGGAAATTCCTGTGTTAACACTAATGTATAGTAGACAGTTTATTGGACTGTGCTGTAGAAGGTGAATCTGTGGACAGGTTTACTGGGCTGTGTAAAGTAGGGCTCACTAGTGTTGGATTAAAGTACTTTAATAATGTTGTAGGTGGAAAACTGTTCAATGGGTGCATTTCATGTACAATTTGAATGGAGCTGCTTGATGTGTAAGATCTGTATAGGCATGTGTTTGTTTCTGATGTCTGTACAGCCAAAGTACATAATTACTCGTGCATTCCTCGGACGAAGGCCTGGGGTCATTTTTGGTGGTGCCAAACAAACTTGTGGTTATGTGTGTGAAAGGGTGAGTGTGTGTGTGTTGAGTGAGTGTGGTGTGTGAGCTGAGTGAGCTATTTAATCAAACTGGAAGGAAAAATAAGTGGGAGTTTGATGCTTTGCAAAACAGTAATTATTGCCAGTGTTATGTAGCTTGGTTCTAAATTTGACCGGAGGAGTGCAACAAAAAAAGTGTCCCACTGTAAGGAGGGAAAGGCTGACAAGAAAACAGTACATTACTCTGGTCACCTGCTGTGAGCTGTCAATCACATGCAGATAATGGGTCAAATTACCCTTGGCTCTTTGACAGCTAGGGAAGGTAGGTGTGAAGTGGGAGGGGAGATGCCTTGAAGAACTAGATTTCAGCCTTCACAAAAGAAAGCAAGTTAGCATTTTTAAGAAACAAAAACAATAAAATGCACTTTTCAGTTCTGTTCTGTAGCATTTGTACTGCTTGTGTTTGAAGTAGTCATTGAAAATGGATAACATTTTAACCAAAAGTAGGGGACTTTAAGACAGCAGTGAATGCCTGTTAAGTCAATGAAGTGACAGCAGCTTAAGGGAAAACGTGGCAGATCTGATGCAAATTTTTGGAGACAAACAGTGCATTCTGGGATACTTAGAGGCATAGTAAACAGTCTGAATTATTTCAAAATGCCAGCCCCCATGTGGTCAGAGTCAGAAATTGCATATAAAATATCTAAAAAGCTCTAAATAGTCACAGAGTGCTGTTAAAATGTAGGAAACACCAAACCATAATGAAATAAATATGTTTTTTGAGTCTGAGGGTGCGGTTGTCCTTTAAATATCACCAAATGTGCAACCTTGCTAAAAAACAAATTAGACAGGACAAAAAAACCTACCACACAACTATGCAAGATAAACACCACAACAACCCCCAGAAAATTTGGAAAGCCATCAACTACTTACTAAAACCAAGTCACAGCACTACCCCAACCCAATCCACAACAGAAACTACCATAAACATAGCAACCCAATTCAACTCACATTTTATTAACTCAGTCCTATCAGTTGTAAAAACAGAATCTGTGTCTCCACAGTCCATACTTACACACTCAGTAGACAACTTAAACTCCTTTACAATAAAACCAATCCACACTAATACCATAAAGAAACTCCTGTCCAAACTAAAACCATCATCACTTGCAGCTGACCAGATCTGCAATGAATTCTGCAAACTAGCATCAGCTGCCATCTCCTACCCCATATCCATCCTAATAAATTGATCAGTAAATAAACAGCATATCCCCAAATTGTGGAAAGTCTTTTGCATCATCCCACTGCACAAGGGCAGAACATCCATAGATTTCACAAACTACCATCCAATAGCTATACTTCCCTTATAGCAAAAATCCTTGAAAGATGTATCCACTCAGAACTACTCGATTACCTAACAAAAATAACCTCCTAGCCACATCTCAGCATGGCTATAGACCCCAATACAGCACCATTACCGCACTTGTCAGCTTTACCAACTCAATCAATCAAATCCAATATTCTGGACAACTTGCATCTACCATGTTTCTCGATATGTCTAAAGTGTTTGATACAGTTTCCCATCAGAAACTGCTCAATGTGTTCATAGGATCATAGGAGGTTACTAGGCTATTGGCCCTGAGGCCCTTACAAGCCTAGCCAAGAGTTTAGCCCATGTTTAGACAAGTCAGCACCTGATGCCCCTGTCCAGCAGGGACATGGGTGGAATCCCAGGGGTATATTTTCTGTTTCCCATCCAGTTATCAAGGTTGCACTTAAAAAGGTAAAGAGGTAATCTGCTTGATGTGGAGCACAAGTCTATTCCATAGATTGGGGGAGTCTCTGGTACACAAATCTGTCCCATCAACAAGTCTTCTTGATGTCACAGACCAGGTTGAGGCCGCGTGTGCAGGTTACTCAAGTGGAATTTGACTTGCGAATATTCAGCAGTCTTATCAACTTGGGGACTGTGAATGCCTTGTATGCCAGACAGAGGTCACCTCTGATGAGTCTGTATGAAACCGAGTAGAGGGATAGGGCTTTTAGCCTATCTGTGTATGGTAGATGTTTGAGGCCCTGTATTCTCCTGGTAAGGAACCTCTGTGATCTCTCCAGCTGCTGCATGTGCTTTGTGAGATACATGCCAAAAGGGGTATTGTACTCAATAATGGGCCTTATAAGGGAATAATACAGGAATGATATGACCTCCTTGTCCCTGGATAAGATACCCTTACTTATGAGGTGGGCCATGTAGAAGACTTTCCGTACAACGGAAGCAACATGGTGGTCAAAAATCAGGTTGCGAACAACCTGGATGCCCAAATCCCTCATGACTGATTGAGTGCTTAGGATGTTGTTATTAATGTGATAATTTGTGAGAACATCACTCTCCCCAAAGCGGATGATTATGCATTTTTTTGGTATTCAGCTTGAGCCCATGTTTCAGGCACCAGTCATTTGCCTGAGTGAGACTTTCTTGGAGGATGTCCACATCACTAGGGGAATTGATGGCAGCACCCACCTTGCAGTCATCTGCAAACTTGGTCAGTCATAGCCCACTGGTTTTGGCCTGCAACTCAGAAATGTATATCCCAAATAACAGAGGCCCCAAGACCAAACCCTGGGGTACGCCGCTTGTTAAAGGTCTACTGCTTGAGATGGCTTCCCCTATTTTGACTATGTGGGTTCTATCAGTGAGCCAGTTTATTACCCATCTGGTAACATATGGTTTGATGCCTAGGTGAGAGAGTTTATCTATTATGCCTGAGTGGGGAATACTTTCAAAGGCTTTGGCCAGGTCAAGGTAGGCGGTGTGCACCATTTTCCCTTCATCCATGGCTTTGGTGACTGTCTCAAAGAAATCGAACAAATTTAGCAGACAAGCCTGGAGGTGTGTATGTATTTAATGTATATTGAAACTCCACCTCCTTTGACTTTACTGCCTCACAGTTTGGGGTCTGAATGTATGATAGGATGAGTAACCAGGTAAGGCTGGGGTGCTGTCTGCAGCTTTGATCCAGGTTTCTGCAACTGCATAGATGTCAGCATTTTCCAGGGTTAGGAATGCTTGCAATGAGTGCAGTTTCATGTTTAGACTCCTAGCATTTAGCAGCATAACCTTTAATTTGTGTTTAGTTGAAATTTTTATGTTGGTAGTTTTAACTTCATCACTTTTCCTAAAAAAGGCAATATAGAGGAGGCAAGAGCATTTGCCAGCAGCCTGAAGCCCAGGTGAGACAGATGCAGGCCATCTCTGGCAAAGCATCATGGTCTGTTGATCATATATTCCCAGGCTGTCAGGTACTGGATCCCCCTGGAATGACACCAGAAACTAAGCCAATTGTTAAAGTCAATCATTTTCTGTTATTATTGAGACATCATCCTGGGTGATGGCAGAATGCTACTTAAGGCTTGGGACATACCTGCTTGGGACACATAATTAGTTAGCCTCCTTAAATCTTGCCCTAACAACCCTTCACTGGTTTAAAAGCCACCTGTCTGTCAGATAACAAGCAGTAAAATGGCAAGATGAACTCTCCCCTCTACTGCCTGTCACTATTGGTGTACCACAAGGATCCAGACTCAGACCACTTCTATTCATTATTTTCATCAATAAACTCCACTCAGCTTCAAAACATGCAAACATAGTTCAATATGCAGATGACTCTTCACTTATATGCTCAGCTCAATCTTTCCTAGAACTCCTACAAATTGCCCAAAAAGCCTTCTTTGATATTGAAAAATTAATCTCCAACTGCCAACTTATCCTCAACCCCAACAAGACTAAACTCATGCTCTTCACTGACAAAAAAACACACTGTCTACAACCAACCTTCATCATCCACTCCACTAATAACACAAAATGTAACCTGTTGAATACACCAAACCCCTTGGTGTTATTATCCACAACAATCTTAGATTTCATAAGAATCTAGCTACTACCATAAAAAAGGTATACATCAAACTCGGCTCACTGTATAGATTCAAACCTTTCCTCACTAAAACCACCAGAAAAGCCATAGCCAACAAACACTTCCTCTCCACCTTTCTTTATGCCTTACCTATATTCACTAATCTTAGGAAATAAGACCTAAATAAGCTGGAATCATGCTACAACAAAATGGCAAAATTGGCCACTGGCCTCCCTAACAGATCACACCACTGCAACTCATTGCACCAACTAAAATGGCTGCAACTACCAAACCTACTAACTTTTAACCAACTAAGTTTTACACACAATGTCTTTTATCATCCTAGCAACTGCCCAGGCTTAAAAGACCTTATTCATCCCTATAATAGCAAAAGCATCTATATTATGTGATCAAATCTTTAATTACTAGAATAACTAAACGTCGATTGCTAAATGTCGAAGACCCAAATGGCAGTTTCCACACAGGGAAAAAATGCCATTGTCCTACATAAAAAAAAATAAAATAAACAGAAGTGAAGTAGGAGGCTTTGCCCCCCACGCCCCCTCGATATGGGGGCTGTGCCCCCACACTCCCACTAACTAAATATACCAACTCTGAGATCGCTCCACATTGAAAACAGGGTAAAATCCATGTAACAGCCAAATGGCTTGTTTCCCTGAGTGGAAACTGCTGTCCGCGGTTTTGGGTCTTTAACCTTTAGTGATCGACATTTAGTTATTTGACTAACTAAACATTTGATCACATAATATAGACCATAGCAAAAGATTCCTAAGAACAACCAACAATCTTCTTTTAGAAGTAACCAAATCCAACAATTTCCACAGAGACTCTCTTATATCAAACAAAATATCCAAAACCTGGAAATCCATACCATAAACAATCATCAATACCAACAACACGTTAACGTTTAAAACAGTACTGAAGAACACCTCACCAACAATTGGCTTTGCTCCTGTACCAACCATGGATGATGTATCCCTCCTCTCTTAGCTCCTTTTTTTCACCTTCTTTCCCAGCACTAGCCCTTATTAATTTATCTAATAGGTTTTCGCCCTCTCTGTCCTCTCACTATCCACCTTCTGTTCCATTACTATAACCCCACTCCCCTCTCACCCTCTCCATTTTCCAAGTTTCCATAGTTTTACACACCCATTCTACAATGCTTTTTAGATTGCACTACCGTATCACTGTAAGCTCTCTATTTGCCAATAATGCCTGGGTAGTTTCACTACACCTGCTCTACAATTCTATTTCTAGACTCCAATGCAGTAGAAATCTAAGCTTATAATGTCTTACACTTAGACTCACCCTACCATTTTTTTCTCCCTATCAGTTCAGATTGCATGCCTCCTCTACTTTTGTGTATTACTAATACTGCTTACTAGCTTTTAGGTTGCTACCTATTTGCTGGACTCAAATGCAAGGAAAATGTTTCACTCCCTGTCTATTCAAACCTTTTTTTACCTTTTCATCAGAATTCTAAATATGCTTATTTAAGATGTAAACTCTTCCACAAATTGTACATTGAATTTTTTGTTGCTGACATACTACCAATGCAATACCTGTTTGTTACATTCTTGATTTAAAGTTTTTGAGTATATGGAGCATGCCTCCATAAGTTGTAAACATGCTCAACTCTCTTACTAGAAGATTTATGTTCATAGACATGTGTACCTATGCTGCTTTTTTTAATGTAATTGTATTATTTATTCTTCTTAATGTGGAGCTTTTGTCCCCAGGTCTCCACTGAAAAGGTTTTATTTTTTCAGCCCAGTGGACCATCATGGTAAACAAATGTAAAATAAAATAAAATAAAACAAATAGAGGCTGGGAATTCAAATAATGTATGTAGTAAATCAAAAAAGAATTGGAAACTAGATCTGCTCTGAACAGATTGGACAAAAAAAAATAGAAGTAGCAAACTGTACATTGGTACTAGATAAGGGAAACCTGGAGGTAATATACCGGTAACAACTAATAAATCAAGGGGAAATAATTACCTGAAGAGATGAGCAAAATAATGAGTGCTTTTAGTGAGAAAAATTCTTTATGAATGATTAAAAAGACAACTAAAATGAATTAATTGGATATTCATAAAGGAAAAGAACTGGCCACACCTGATTAAATGGCTAATGCAGTTATAGATAGGGCATATTAAGGAGTAAAGGACTAATGCAGGGAGTCACAACAAAATGAATATACTTAAAAGAAAACATAATATTCAAGGAAAAAGGGGAATGGGCTAAGTAATGAAATAGAGACATCACAAAATACTTTGGAAAAGAGTAATATGGCAACCAAGAGTAGTGACAAAATCTGGGAAATACATCATTTCCTGGTGGAAGTATTAATTATGTAAATGGTTCACATGGTAGAGTTAAAAACAATTTTATGTTTTCAAAAAAAAGCTTAAGTCAGTGTGGGGGGTGGGCGGGTTCATCTTATCACAGCATATCAAAAACATTAATCTAAAACACAGTTAGTCGAATTAAATCCACTTAGTCCAGACGGAGAGACGATAAATCAGCAAGCAAAGGAGAGTAGGATTGCTGGAACTGAATTCATCCTCAAGTCTTGGTGAGCACCTTCAGAAGGTGGGCCCTGTTTTTCACCAAATCTCATCAAGACCACACTGATATATAGATTGTATTTTATATAGCATATATCATGGAAAGAAGTAGGTTAAAAATAAAAAAAGATATCTGGGTGCACAAGACTCAGGATAAAAAAGTGACCAATCCTGGTAGGCACACTGGTGCCAGGACTGGAAAAAAATCTAGTGTAGAATCTTCAAGACATGGAAAGATTCCTACAACATGGCTAGGCCAGGGCCAGGGGGAAGATGGCCCCACTGTTCTAGAAGGAAGTAGTAATCCACAAAAAAATCACAGAAACTGATAGGCCAAAAAAGAACCATAAAAACAACAGAATGGACTATTGAGGATAAGAAAGAAATGATGTATTGTTACTATTATGCAAGGCCAGAATTTCCAGACAGAAGGTATACAAAAAGATTAAGAGAGAAATTAGGGGAAAGAAAAATATTTGCACCAAAAAAAAACTGTCAGAAGCTTCAAATAAAAATTTGTGTTCGTAATACAAAAGATTTATGAAAAACATTATATAGACCTAGAAACCTTGGTCTGTTTGGAAAAAGAAGCTACTGAGGAAGTGAGAAAATATAAAGAACAAAATCTAAAGATTTTTGAAAGGTATAAAAAAGAAATATGGACATGGGAAGGAAAGAGAGATCTGATATGGTACAATATTTACACAAAGGAGTAAAACAAATTAATCAATACAAAAAAAGCAGCCCCAAAGATATTCAAAGAGAAATAGAGGCAAAGGCATCCAGATATGGAAAATTTCCCAATACAAAAAATAAGATCGCAAAGAAGGAAAGTAGAACTGAAGATTAGTAAAGCAGAAGTTAAAAAAATAGAAATTGAAGTTATGCCTGCAATGTGATGGATTTAGTGTATAAAGTTTAACGCAGGTTATTTCACAGCATAATGGAACAATGAGCTCCCCGAATAAGGAAAAACAGAAGGAGCAGGAGACATCTGAAGAATAAATATGGTCATGGGAAAGAAAAAGAGATTTAATACGGTGCAATATTTATGGAAAGGAGAAAGATTAACTAATCAATACAAAAAGAACAGCACCAAAGATATTTTAAGAGAAATACAGACAAAGGAATCTGGATATGGAAAATCTTACAGTATCAAAATAAGAAAGCAAAGCAAAAAAGTAGAAAAGAGGATTAGTAATGGAGACGTGAAAGAAATAGAAACTGTGGTTGTGGATTATCTGCGAACTGAAGAATTTAATGTAGAAAAGCTAACTCTGATAACATCACAGCAGGATAGAGCAACGGATTCCCAAATTAAGGAGACACCAGTGTAGTGAGAAACATCAGATCAGTTGCCATATGAGGATACTTTGGGGCCTCCCCTAGGAAACCTGTACAAAGGTTCAGCTGGAGGTGCACAGGAAGGGAAAGAACAGGAAACTGTGGCAACTCTGATAGAGTCAGTGTTGTGGAAAGACAGGCCAATGAGTTTCTATATGAAAGGGCAAACAATAACACAGGATGAAACTGAAATAAATGTGGCACAGGAAGACAGAATGCTGAACAAAGAATGTGCCCTCGGTTTAGATGAAAATGATCTAAGAGAAGAGTTACTTGATTGAAGTGGATAGACATATTAAGATCAATGAAAGAAATAGACTACAGAAAGTCAATAAATGCCCAAATGTTAGAAGTTTGGTAAAACAAATAAACAGTAATTAGTACTGTTCATAGATATTCATGCTCTATAACAGAAGTAAATAGGATATATTGCTGTGCAGCTAAATTAATAACAGATAAAAATCTTACCACAAAAACACAGGACAGTAAGGGAAAGGAAGGGGAGAAATCAAATGTGATCATGGAAGTCTTGAATAGAGAAAACTATAAAGCAATTAAGACAAGAAGTGTCACTGTTAGAAGAGTATAGAAGAGGGAACAGATCAGCAAAAATACTCAAAATGATAGATGCAATGCACAGTATCACAATAGATCAGGATAAATAAATTAAAAATATCAGCACAAGCAGAAAAAACTTAGAAGATATCCAGATAAATATAAAGGAAAAGTACAAAATAAGCAATTCATTGATGACCCAAAAATGTTTTATACAGAACTGGGAAACAAATCAAAAGGAATTGAATCACCACCAAAAAAGAAGAAACAGATACATTTTTCAGAAATATCTATGAAGATCCTGTGGAACATAACAAATATGCTAAATGGAGAGAAGAAGTAAAAGAAAGAATAAGAAGTTCAAATGTTTAACATATGAAATGGGATGAAGTAACGGCCAGAGAGATTGAAACAAATTGAAGTAAAGCTCCTAAATGGAAAACTCCAGGCCCAGACCCAGTACCCAAGTTCTGGCTAAAAGCATTACCATCTTTACATGAAGATTTAGCCATGAGTAAGAACTATTTATATGTGCACCCTGAACAGGCACCAACCTAGTTATCAACAGGAAAAACAATACTCTTACTTAAGAGTGAACCTGTATAAAATATACACTAGAAGTGATGCTGACAGAGTTTATAGTCATTTAGAAGAAAATTCAGCCATGGCAATAGAACAAAAGGATAGTATCCCACATTCATGGATAAAAGATTGCTTAAAAATGTATAACATACACCCTATATTGACCGATTACATTACAGTGACCATGAAACAGTGGGAAACCACTTTTCAGTTAAGCCATGACAACAACAAATTAGTATTCCGGGGATAAAAATTCAAAGAGGGATATTCCAGGGTGACTCTTTGTCACAGCTGCTCTTTTGTCTTGCCCTTAATCCATTAAGCTGCTTACTTAACAGATTAGGCCATAGCTCCAATTTGGTTCGTAGAAAATAACAAAGTGTAACGACTTCTCATCTTCTTTTTGTGGATGATTTAAAACTGTATAGTTCAGCACATGAGAAACAGAAAGTACAACTGCAAGTGATCAAAATTTTTTCAAATTATAAAAGAATGCCATTTGGTCGTGATAAATGTGCAAAAGCAACCATTAAAGCAGGAAAGCTGCAGCACCAAGAAAACATCAGTCTAGGAAAGGTATGTGATATAAAAGAACTTTAACAAAAGGGAGTGTATAAATATTTGGGAACTGATAAAGGATCAACAATAAAACATGAACAGATGTGAATAAAACCTAGTAAGGAACATTTTAGAAGACTAAAATTAATACTGAAAACAGCATTGATGTCTAGGAACAAAGTCCAATCTATAAACAAATTTGCTCTTCTTGTCCTAACTTACAGTTTTGGAGTGACTGACTGGCCCCAAACGGTGTTGTATTGGCTGGACAAGAAAAGAAGAAGGATGCTTCATGCTCATCAAATGACTTATAAAAATCAGTGTATACCAAGAATATATATTCCCTGTTCTGAAGGAGGTATGGGCCTCCTCAAAAATTGATTACATGTAGAGATCTGCAATCTAAGGACTGCATACATATCAGCTGACCTCACAAGACCCAAACATAGTGAATGTTTTAAAACATGAGGAGAATAAGTCTAAGACTTAGACTACTTCCCTGCTTAGTTTAGCAGAAGCATATCGGTGTCAAGCAAGAATGGAAATCAAACCAGAAGTAGATAAAAATCAGGCAGCAACTGACTGTGCCAAAAAACAAAAGGAAGAATATTAGGTGAGGGAGCAGATGAGAAAGTAAGAATTGTGGAAAATACATAAATATAGTTGCAAGTATAGAAAGCTCTTGGAACAACCTCATGTTTATTAGGATCAAAGACAAGAATGGTTAAGGAGAGGTGAATTTAAATCAAAAGATGAAAGGTTAATATTGTCAGCCCAAGATAATGGACTATGTACATGTTGGTTTACAAAGTTCATTGAACATGTGGGAGAAACATAAAAATGTAGGTTTTGTAAAATAAAATTGGAAACAGTTGTACATCTTGTTGCTGGTTGTGATATACTAATGGCAGAAGGACTGTATACTGAAAGACATAATAATGTGGCAAGATTGTTGCACTGGGAATTATGGCAACACTATAATATTGAAGTTATTGAAAAGCACTGGAAATGTGATCCACAAAGCATTATAGAAAATGATGATGAATTATGTATCACATGGGATCACCCATTACCAACTTTTCAAAAAAAATAGATGCGTGAAAACCAGCTATAGTAGTCCATGAAAAGAAGACAAAAGTAGCATTGATCATTGAAATTGCTACACCTAGTGACTACAGTGTCTTAAGGACAGACATAAAGTCATAAAATACCAGGACTAGCAGGCAGAAACAAGATCAATGTGGAAGAAGGATACCCAGACCCAATAGTAGTAGGAGCAATGGGTCTTATAAAAAAGAACTTAAATTTGACTTAGATATGTTACAGATACATGTAACACCATATGAATTGCAGAAGGAGTCATTACTGGGCACATTGCGGGTGCGGCGAAGAGCACTTCTGGCTAGCATCAAAGATTGAAACAATACTAATTTTATGAACTTTAATTACACTTTGACTTAGGGATGGGGTCCCTTCCCATTGTGGTATTAGAAACCCAAAAGACTTGGAGAAATTACAAACGTAAAAGACCATATAAAACTTCATGTACAGCAAATGC